>NC_141991.1:66926603-67077098 GCF_049901715.1 Pseudonaja textilis
GCTAATTCTGGCTGCACAAGAACAGGCCTTAAGAACAAATGCATAAAAAGTCAGAATTGAGAAGACAGCAACAGAGTGAAGATACCATCCCTGCAAAGAAGCTGAAGAAACAGCTGGTTTTCACCTAGTTAGGTGCTGCAAGATCACATAGACAGACTATACACAATGGCATGGCAGAATAACATGAATGGAAGATGTGCAAGAAATGCCACTTGCCTGCAAGCAAGAACTAGTGGGATTACAAAATTGATGAAGTAATAGAAAACGAAGATGCTAAAGTGCTCTGGTATTTTAGAATTTAAACATACAAGAAACTCCACATGTACCCCCCAGGCTTAGCAATGTCGATAAGAAAGATTTTAAAAAGTCTGGATAGTGAGTACGGTAGTACCTGAAGACATTAGAAACGAACGGAGAAGATAACAAAATACAAAGACCTGCAGATAGAAATAGAACAATTGTGCTAAAGAAAGCAAAGGTAGTACCAATAGTGACAGGTGTCTTGTGTGCAATCCCAAAGCAATAGGAGTACCACTTGAACACCATTGGCATTAACAAACCATGACCAGTCAATTGCAAAAGGCAGCTTTACTTGGAACAGCTTACATCCTGCAGCAATACGTTTATGCCAACCAGAGCCATTCTTGAATAGCTTAAGTCAGCAGCCCTATTGATTTCTACCTATTTTACAAGAATTTCACCAGACTGCTTGCCTTCCTCTGGGAATAAGTAGATAAGGTTTCATGGATCTTGAGGAAGGGAGGAGTCAGGCTTACTCATTTTGTGACTGCACAAGAACTCAAAGCTAATTCCCTCTTTGACCCTTCCTTCCAGCTTGACTGGCAGTTTCCCAACACTTTTTTACATCAAATATGCTTAATCCAAGTCCTTGGAAAGGACTACATAGGTAGATAATAATGCCAAATCCAGTCTAAACATCTAACTTACTGTGTAATAAGCCACCACCACCACCATCATCATCCCTGATTATATCTAAAGGATTACCTTGATATCTGGAAATGTTGAATTTATCAGACCTGAATACTTTAATTTTACAAAAACAAACAAACAAACAACACTCCTTTGAACTGCCTATATTCTTAGATGTTTATTTAATAATGTTTAGGTCCTTGGTTAGGACTTGAATTATTAAGTTTCCACCAGTATTAGACTGAGAATCTAACTGTAGATTACCCTCAGATGATGATGATGATAATAATATAGCAATGGTTAAAAAAGGCACAATAATACAAACAAAAGAAAAGACTTCTTTTAGTATCTCAAGAACAGTTGTGTGCAACTGAAGTGAAAGCTAAATTTGAGAAAACTCAGCATGACAGTAAATGGCAGTTATGCAAACAACAGGAGGAGATTGTTGAACACTTCATAAATGGATGTAAGAAGATTGTGCTATGGCAGAGATTACTGTAGTTATAAAATAACAAGTATAGATAATTGACATTGATGTTTCTGGAGATACAAAAGTCAATGAAAGAAATAGAGCCAGAAAAAACAGAGAAATATAATGGCCATCAAATAGAGATCAAGTGAATGTACAAAGGGGAAGTAGAGCTAATGGTGATTGGTATGCTTGGTGTCACACCACAATATTTAGAAAAACATTTGGGCATAATAGGAATGAACAGAATTTCAACACATCAATTACAAAATGTTGCATTACTTGGAACAACATGTATACTACAATGGTATTTTAGCTATCCTAGAATTTGTAAAGGATCCAATTCAATCAGAACTATCTGATGGAATTATCAGAATTATCTAATCATAACCATAATCATGATCATCATCACAGAATATAAGTTTGAAGTTATCTACTTTAATTTCCTGCCAAGCACAGGAATCATTACTACAGCATTCTCAACAAATGGCTGTCCAAGCTCTGTTTAAACCTCTCTGGCAAAGGAGAGTCTTAGCCCTCCTAAGGCGATAAGCTCCACTGTTGAACAACTCTTACTCTTATGATTCCGCCCCCCCCCCCACCCCCCCGGATATTCAACTGAACTTTCCTATGTTGTATTTTATGGACAGAAGAGCTTTAGATTCAGAAGAAAACCTTCTACAATGAAATCATTATTGTAGTTCTTAAAGTCATTTTCAACAAAAAGCCATAATTTCTCCAGGGGTAAACTCTCCCCTAATTTTCTGTATTTTTGGAGTTCAACTGTATATCCACTCAAGTTCCTTTTACAACCTCAAAGTATTTCGCTGTCCTTACTGGGATTCAATAGCTCTTGAAATATCATCAGACTAGTCTTTTCTGAGATTGATATCTTACATACTATGAATGTGCCTGTCTGAGTTTCCTGTGGTGACATGTGTTTTCAGTGTCTCATGGGAAGAGGCAGGCATGGAAGAAGATTCAGAAGTGAGGTGCAATCAGCCCTCCTGGCTTCAAATTAAATCTTAGCTCTGAGGAATCCCCGTGGAGGTACTTTTACATGTTCTTGAAACCTATTGGAGCATTCCAATTGTATTAGGGAATGAGATTAAAGTAATTGTTTTCACACAATTAGGTTTCTATTGGACTTTACTCCTCTCACCATCTCATTCCAGGAATCTCATGGGGTTTTTTACAAGAGGAAAACATTAAGCATGGTACTTACTGTTCCTACTATAGGTGACACGAATTTGTTGAAAGGAAAATCAGGTCATTGAGTTTTATACCCTATAATGGTAAAAATAGGAGCTGTTATCTATTCTGTAGAAAGGAAGATGGGAGCAGCCAATGTACTGATCTGCGAGGCAGCAGGAAGGAAAACTAATTCTGTGAAGCGGTCCCTTCATCCTATTAGATTAAAAGAAGTGAACTTCAGGAGGAAAGTCCACCTATTAATATAAATGTGCGCTCAAATGCCTACATCAGGCGGTGTCCCAAGTCAATAGCTTCAGAAGTCAAAATTGCCCTTCTTCACCTGACTCCCTAGCAATTTCCTTTAGGACATTTATGGATGGAACGTTTGCTTACATTCACGGGCAAGCTATCTGCAGTATTTCAATGGATCAACAATAGGTTCAGTCTCAAAAGAAGCCCTATAGTTGTGTTATCTAGCCGGTTCAGTCTGATTCATGAGAACCGGTTATTAAAATGTTGTACACATTAAAGCAGCTAAGCCAAAATCTCCTATTTTTCTTGCTTGTCCTGGCAGAGCAGGAAGGAAAGCCTGGAGCATATTTGGCAGGGATTGGGCTCTGCTTGTACAAGCAAAGCCACAGACTTGACAAGATTGTACTACAGGCTTTCTGGGCCGCCAGCTTGTTGAAGCACAGTGGGGAAAAATGCGAGTTTATGGGTTAGCTCTAATTGTATTGAAAACACCGGGAGTTAAGCGTCTAATGAAGAATGTAAAGAACGTTGCTTCTATTGATTCCTTTTTAATATAACTTGATGGGTGTAATTGGGGCTTATCAATGAAAAATTATCACATTTTATATGTGTACATACACCTGTAATTGTTCGATAGGACTCAAGGAAAAATAATTATATTATTCTACCTGATAATATATGCTAGAGATTTAGGATTATAGTTGCTGCTCCTAGGCTTTTACATTTGTTTTTATATCAAGCAGTATGACATTAGATATCACTATCTATTTTTACCATCCATGGTCAAGAGGGGAATTAGACAGGTTCTTCTATGTCTTCAGTTCTAGGATCTATCCTAGCAACTCAGATAATTTTTCTCACATTTTATTATCAAGAAATGCCATCTGCTTCAGAATTTCATAATATTATATGAAATAATATTTTTTGGTCAGTCTCATCTTCTAAAGCCAATCTATTTAGATTGGGTTTTTTTAAAAATTAATGATACCAAAGTGATGAGAAAAATCAATCATAGTAAAACGTGAGGGGCTCATGGCACAGCAAGGTGTGAGAAATTCCATCAGAATGCTGCTATTGTGATTCATCTTCCCCCCCCAAAAAAACTGTAGTGAAATAATACAGCTTTTTTTAAAAAAGCAACGCTGACAACAACTTATTCTGATATTTCTCATTTGGAAAAGCTAACATGATTTATTGTCAGCACTGGGTATTGCCTAATTTAGATAACACCGCTGGAACACTGCAGGAAAAAAAAAGAACAGCTCATGGAAAAATTAGGAGAATCTTTTGACCTTCTTGTTGCAACAGTAGGAGGGCTTTTCATGGATTTCAACTATGGTTGGAGAACTTACACTACAGTTTTCATGAATTGCCTGCCATAACGTGCAATTGTTACCCTTCATCATCTGAAGATTTACCAGTTTTTAAAGATTTCTTAAAGATAATACATAAGGGGTTTAGCTAGATAATAGCTAGTTCTTTCAGTTATCTAGCAGGAGGTTCATCTGGTTTCTTAAGAGTAAACTGATTCAAAATAAAGAGATATTCCCAGTCTATGTCTCTGCTTTCAATCTCTCCCCTTCATCTTGTCCTTCACAATGTTCGGTTGGATCAGAGCATTTTTGTTGGAGGAAATAGAACCAAGATAGGTGTTGAGTAGCTTTATCTTTTTTATGTTACCCATTTGTATTTTGCTTTCTTCACTGAGCATCTGGATTCTTTTATTTTCCTTTTCTTTGGACTTCTATAAAGAAGCCCTATGCCAACTGGAGTTCATTCTGACTTTGTACCTTCTTGACAGAAGTTCTACAGTTCTAAACTTTTCATCTATGAATTGGCGTTTCCACTTCCCCAGCCTTTTTTGTATAGCTTCACTGGCTTATTGTGCCATCTTAAATTTTTCCTTTCTCATTAGGCATATTCACCTGGGGAAATCTAAAAATTGTTATCTTTGGAGAAAGCATCTACTCGTCTACTTTCATCTCACACCATGTCTTTTGGTGTGACTAATTTACTGATTTGGCAGTCATTTTCAAATGATGGATGATCAAATAATGTATGGATATGTATACAGGTATCTTAGGGGTAATTAGGTTTTGGAAATATGTGCTAGATAATATGTATTTTTCATACAGTGCAGTCATAAAAACCCTGATTTTGTTATTTTGCCAAAGATTGGATGTTTTGGGCAATTTCAGGATAGTTCCTGTCAGACCTATTAATTAAACCAGGACCAGGAAATCAACTACAGGAAATCCTTGACTTACAACAGTTTGTTTACTGACCGTTTGAAGTTACAACGGCACTGAAAAATGACTTATGACTGTTTTTCACACTTAGGACAGCTGTGGCATGGTCACGTGACCAAAATTCAGACACTTGGCAACTGATTCATATTTATGACAGTTGCACTGTCCCGGGGTCATGGGGCAGTGGAAGCGTGGCTCCTTTTGGCGATCTTCTAACAAGTCAAGTCAGTGGGGAAGCCAGACTCATATAACAACCATCTTATTAACCAAATAACTGCAATAATTCACTCAACAACTGTGGCAAGAAAGGTCATAAAATGGACAAAATTCCCTTAACAACTGTCTCACTTTGCAACAGAAATTTTGGCTCAATTGTGGTTGTAAGTTGAGGATTACCTGTACACAAGAAAGCTAAAACTACTTCTAACATACTTCTAACTACTTCTTACAAATTTGATAGTGTTGTACCTATCCTTTTTATACTCCAATAAACCAGGGAATTATCTGTCTGTCCATTTCCAAATGTTATCTTGTTGCTCTGAACTTGAAGAAAATGTTTCTTATGTAATTGTAATTCTTATGACAGACTTGAAATTGGGCACTATCTAACAAAATGAAATCCAATGGTGAAAAAAGTAAGGTTCTACATTTAGGCAAGAAAAACAAAATGCATAGGTACAGTATATGTGGTACCTCGCTCAATAGTGGATGATTGTGAGAGGGATCTTGGAGTCCTAGTGGACAACCACTTAAATATGAGCCAGTAGTGTGCAGCAGCAGCCAAAAAAGCCAATACAGTTCTAGGCTGCATAAACAAAGGGATAGAATCAAGGTCACATGAAGTGTTAATACCACTTTATAATGCTTTGGTAAGGCCACACTTGGAATACTGTATCCAGTTTTGGTTACCACAATGTAATAGAGATGTTGAGACTCTAGAAAGAGTGCAGAGAAGAGCAACAAAGATGATTAGGGGACTGGAGGCTAAAACATTTAAAGAACAATTGCTGGAACTGGGTATGTCATGCCCCTGTCGCAGTCTGAATCCGAGGAGGAAGATGAACAGCTGACAGGGAGTGGGAGTGTGGCTCCATTGGCTGTGGAGGAAACTGGGGAAGGGCAAAGTCCAGTTGGGCAGAGCAGGGGAGAGGTAGAACAAGGGAGAGGGAGTTCAGAGGAAGACCCAGGCCTACCCCCTGTTCATCCTAGGGCATACAGGGAGGAACAGAGAAGAGAGCAACATGGGTTGTATGGCTTATGGGAAAGGAAAGGGCCCTGATTCCCTTCATTAGGCACACTTGGGAATGAGAGTTTAAAAGAGATGCAAGCTGTGTGTGGCATTTGCTGGGAACAAACATGAGCTTATCTTGTGTTGACTTTGGTTATCTGCGTTCCTGGCATCCTCCCAACGGGTTTGAATTACTGCCATCTGGAATTCTTGCTTCTGCCTTGTTGAACCAATTACCTCATTTTGCCTTGATTGTACTTATAGTTACAGTTTTTGTTGACCACATTATGGACTTGATTCTCTGCAGCCAAAGGCTGTTCCTGGGAGAGTTTTCTCCAGCTCAGAAGGTAACCAGGACATTGGAGGCAAAGTTGGAGCTAATAAAGGGACTCCTACTGATTATTTGACTGTGTTGCCTTTGTGCCATGCCCCAGGTCATCACAGGGTATGTCTACGTGACATGATAACAGTGTTCCAATATCTCAGGGACTGCCACAAAAAAGAGGGAGTCAAACTATTCTCCAAAACACCTGAGGATAGAACATGAAGCAATGGATGAAAATAATCAAGGAGAGAATCAATTTATAATTAAGGAGAAATTTTCTGACAGTTAGAACAATCAATCTGTAGAACAATTCGCCTTCAGAAGTTGTAAATGCTGCAGCACTGGAAGTTTTTAAGAAGAGATTGGATAACCATTTGTCTGAAGTGGTGTAGGGTTTCCTGCCTAAGCAGGGGGTTGGACTAAAAGACCTCCAAAGACTCTTCCACCTCTGTTATTCTATTCTATTCTATTCTATTCTATTCTATTCTATTCTATTCTATTCTATTCTATTCTATTCTATTCTATTCTATTCTATTCTATTCTAAATTATTCTTGCATGTTTGCGTCAGTATCACTTATTCTTACTTGCTACAGTTAGTTAGTAAGCAATCTGACAGCCTAACAGAAAATATGCTTGGGGACTTCCGGTTTGAGTTCCTTCGCTGACAGACCAAAACCACGATTGTGCCCAGTTTTGATCCGTGCTCGCCGCCGGAGCACCCTGAGCCGGCTGGTTTGGGGGCTAAGCCACCCTGTAGAGGTGGTGAAGAGGGGGGAGACTCCCAGCAGGGTTGAGGAGAGCTGCATCTCTCCTCTTCAGCTGGCCATTACTCCCTTTCCCGAAGGTGGTTGCAGCGGTGGTCAAAAATGGCCACCTCAAAAAAGAACTCGACTGGAAAAGAATGTGCAGGAGGAAGATAAGAAGAGAAAGTTTTGGTTGACTGGGTTAAACTGCAAAAGCAACAACATAAGGTACCCTGGAATTTAAACTATAAAAAAATAACATTGTTCCCAAAGAAGATTTTGAAGCAGCGAAGGAGAGAGGAAAGGGAAAGGATTTGGTTTGTTTTTCTTCCTTTCCCTATACTGACAGCTAAGAGACTTAAGCAAGAAATTGAAAAAAAAAAATCCACTTTGACATCAATAGGCATTTAAGCTGAAAATAAAATGCCAAAGGGATAATTAAGATTTTTGGATACTTAAAAGCTTTTAAAAGCAGGAAAGGAGAGAAAAAGAATAAAAGGGCAGGATCTGGAAAAATGGAGGAGACTGCCTGGAATTAAAAGAAATTTACAGTGAAACCTCAACAAGATTCCTAAAAGATACATTTTAAGTGCAACTTGGCAACAAAATAATAGAACCCCAGGAAGCGAAAGTGGAAAAAAGAAGCAAGAAGAAATAGCTTTGGATTATTTGGTGATCTTTGGATTTTTGGTTATTGCATTTAAATGACTAAAATCAATTGGGGGTTGTTTAAAAGTGTCTAAAATGGCACCACTTTTAGAAGAACTGAAAATGGAACTTAAAAAGTATAAAGAAGATGCACAAGAAGGGAGAGGTTCTTTTGGCTTCGTATTTCAACTCTTAGAAATGGAGACCTGGAACTATGAGAAACAACAAGAAATGCTTGCAGAACAAGACTGGGACAAGGAAGGAGCCATCTTTAATGATCAAGTAATTTTATGTGGGGGGAAAAAGGAAAGGGGGGAAAGAGAATGAAAAGTTTAAGATTTGAAAAAAAAGAGAACCAAAAAAAGAGAAGAAGAATAGTTTGAAATATAAGTATAATATTAGAAAGCAACAGAAGAGGGGACTACAGAAGAGAGAATTAGAAGTAGAGAGACAAGGGGGTAAAAAGGGGAGGGAGAAGAAGAGGGGGAAGAAGGAAAGGAAAAAGTTATAAAGGACAGAAACAAGATATAGAGAAACAGGGAAAAGGTATAAGAATTGAAAGTATAAGCCTGTTTAGAGATAATGGGTGAAAATTTGATTGTAAAAGGGTTTCTGCAAAGGTACATAGGATAGTATTGTTATATTACAAATAGAAATAATTTTAGAAAATATGATTAAAATGATGGATAAAATATTTATCGTAATCTAGTGAAATGTTTGTTAATAAATAAATGAAATAAAGTGAATGAGAGAATTAAATTAGGAAAGGATGGGAACATTTCAATTATTAATGATTTATAAAATATAAGTGAAGAGAAATATGGAAAAAAAAGAATTATGGAAAGTTTATAAGTGTTCCCAAGGAAGTATGATATTTAATTGAAAAGAAATGTTAACAATGTTAAGATTTTAATGAATATTAATGATAGAATTGAATTGGAATGGAATGAGTGATATATATATATATATATATATATATATGGATATATATTATTATATTTCTAATAAGATTCATTGAGTATCTAGGCAACGCGTTGCCTCAGATACTTCGAATCTTACGCGGAGAAACCCAAACAACCAAAGATCCACATACAAATACCCGAGAACCTCAGAAAACAAATATATATATATATATATAAATAAAAGAATATAGTGTGTATTTTAAGAATGTACCAAGCAGAATTCGATTGGAAGTTATGTATTATATTGAATGTTATAATCTTAAAGGTATACATTGAAGCTTCAATAAGAGTTGAATGGATAAAATTAAAAGATATAAAGGTGTCATACTCCAATTAGTAACTACAGGGGAAAATTTGTTTAATGAGAAAAGATAATATGAAAGTCAAACAGGACAGACAAAAGTATAAATATAATGATTTGAATTGAGATGAGATAATCAAAATAAAGTTGAGAAAATTAAAAGAGGGGAAAAACTATGTAGAAAATGTAAAACAGTAATAAGATATGGAATAGAACACAAAAATGAGCATGAAATTGAGTTTGTGTCTGTATGAAGAAGTGATAACCCGGGACCATGCTATTTTCAAAAAAAGATGTTTTATTTGTATTATGTTATTTTTTGTGAAAACTCAAATAACATTTTCAAGAAAGAAAAGAAAAAGAAAACATGCCTGAAAAAGCAGAAGAAGCTTGGTTCAAAAAGAAAAGGAGAAATTGCAGAGAGCTATGATTTACCAATAGTGTATATACTCCAGAATAAGGTACAGATTTTTGACATCTGCATTAACTGAACATACAACAAGCTACAGTCAGTCCTAATCATTGGTCTGGACAAAAGACTGGTTTGTTTCAACATAAGACATCCCATTAATTACTAAACAAGATTATATACTCTGGCTGTTTGCTTATCAAGGCATCATTTTTTTTTAAATAGCAGTGGGCTTTGTTGGTTGGTTAAAACTGAGCAGGTTCCTGGAAATCTGATTTGTTTTTCAGATTGATGATTTCTAGAACCAATTTCCCCCTTTTCTACATGATTGTCTGTGTGATACTGAGCACAACACTCCACAGAAAGTCTTTTATATTAAGGTCAAGGAAATTAATCCTGACCTCAACTTGAATTGCAAATCTATTTGGAAACATGTATTTTAAAAAGCTACCTTTTTAAAGAAGAGTTGAAAGCTATTTAAGTGAGAACATTTCTAAACTGTTGCTAACAAATGGGCCCAAGCAGTAGATGCAATTGGTGGCCCACCCAGGAGAAAGTGAAAAGAGAAACATGAGGCAAGGGAAATAATTCTAAGGGATCCTTGGTACTCTCTGAGTTCGTTTGTTTTCTTGCAGACACTTCATTCCCCAAACTAGGTAACATCATCAAGAACACTGATGATGTTGCCTAGTTTGGGTAATGAAACATCTGCAAGAAAACAACCAAGCTCAGAGACCATTAAGGACCCTCCATTTCAGCCCTGAGCTACAAATATTCTCCTTTATCAGGAAATAAATCTGTTCCTACCAGAGGAAGATGTGTTAAATAGTAAGATGCTATATAGTTGGGATATCTATGGTGGGGTATATTTTAAATCTAAGAACCACTAGAGCAGTGGTGTCAAACTGGATTTCATTGAGGGCCACATCAGGGTTGTGTTTGACCTTGGGGGGCTGGGGTGTGTGTGGCTAGCTCAACATCACTTGTGTTGGGGTGCCTGTGGTGGTCCAAGCACTCTGCCAGCGAAGACGGGCTCCTGAGCTCCATTTTTGGCTGCAATGGCCTCCTGCAACCCTCTGCCAGCGAAAACAGAGCTCAGGAGGGCTGCCTACGGCCCTCATGAGCTCCATTTTTCCTGGCAGAGGCACTGCGGGCCAATCCTTTGCTGATTCCAGGTTAGCCTCATGGGCCAGATCTAAGCACCCTATGGGCCGGATCCGGCCCCCAGGGCTTGAGTTTGACACCCCTGCACTAGAATCCTCTTCAGCCATTCAAAAGTCAAATTATGGAAGACCCTTAAGGGCGTACATACCAGTCCTGCCCCATCCACTCTAAGTTTTCCACAATAAACTGGGAATTCTAAAAGGAAATTACAGCTTCTTTTTTGCTACGGGAATGTACACCACACCTTTCTATTCCTATTGTAGGTGCTCAAGATAGAACAAAAGAAAACATAAAAGGATTACAACAGCAGGTATGGTAGTCCTAAATAGAACTCAAACAAGTCTCTGGAATAGGAAAACTTTGATGTATCTCTGAATAATTATGGTCCCAGCATAATTCCCATGACAGTGTGTTCCACAGCTGGAGAAAACACTTTGGAATCCCCGGTGCATCAGAATCAGTGCTTACTTGGAAGACCATAGCTGCCTCCAATCCTATGTAATTACAATCCTTTTGCAGTTCTTCTAATTCAACATTAAAAGGTCAGGGGTATAGGAGGCTGGGATAATACTACTACTACCTGTGTCCCAACCCAGAAAGGGTCCCCAGACCAAATACATGAGATTGAATTTACTAGTAAATGTGTACCAAAATACTCTTAGTCAAAATATCACCCAAGACTGAAATGAGAGACTTTCCGGTCTAAGTTGTTCAGAAAGGATATTAAAAAAACCTGAGGATCTCAGAGCAAAGTGATGAAAATGATTAAAGGTCTAGAGAGTGTGTCATATACAGAAGAGCTGAAAATAAAAGAGATTGCTTCCTTTACAGAGGAAATAAATAAGATAGTTGCTAAGATGAGCCGAGAAACTAATAAATGGTACAGAGAAGGCAGACAGAGAGCTATTGTTCTTGTGGTCTCCTAATTCAACAAAGAGATGAATAAGATGGATCTCAATTTTAACAAAAGGAAGTGTTCTTTGACAAAGTGCCACTGGCTGATGGAACTCACTGCCTTAGTATATGATTGAAGATAACATTTTAAGAAGATGCAAAGAAGATGGAAAGAAAGGCAATCTATTAGCATAACAGAAAAAGTATGAAACTTTTCTATCTTCAGTGATGGACAGTTAACAGCAAAATTAAAACTGACAATATGTGCAGCTAAAGGGGAGAACATGAAGTAAAAAAACAAACATCAACTTAAATGTGGTTGTTTAAAAGGCCAGTTCAAATTAGGAATTGCACATAAAATCTTGGGTTCAGATTCTGATTATCTCCAGGGAAAGGAAGGCAGTTTCAAAAATATAGGGTGGGTATCAAGTAACACTGTGGTTTATTTTATACTACTTTCTGTCTGGATGGGGCAAATCTTCAGGGAATGATATGCTCCCTGATTTGGAAATATATTTGTGGAAGGAAACCATGCTACTTTCCCTCACTGTCCTTTGGAAGACAGTTTCTCTGGCTTCCAAAAGAGGGATGTTACAGCTGCTGTAACCTCGAAACTGATTGTAAGTACCTTTTAGGGAGTATGTCGTAACTCTGAATGGCTGCTAAGTGACTGCTTGTACATCAAGGACTACCTGTATGTGTTTACATCCAATACAGTGACTAGCCATTGTTATAAACAAACAAACAAACAAACAAACAAACAAACTGATAGCTGCAAGTAATTGACAGTGTCTTCAAAGGGGGCCACAATAAATAAAGTGATGAGGAACAAATTGCTTTCTATGACATAGTGTGATGATTCCCCCAGACGCTTCCCTGGATACCTCTTCAGATGTCAGCTTGGAGGATGAACAGGGGTGGGATGCTGCTGATTTGGCCCAGTTCTATAGAACCGGTAGCTCCAAAGAGCAGCTGACACCAAACTGGTTTGCTGCAACGACCATCTGGTCGTCTGTTTGACCTACCCACCCACCTAGGTTCTAGGCTGTCCTTTATCCTATGCTCTTACCTCCTCAGCTGCTTTGCATGGCACAGCTGAGTGCCGCTTGTCAGCTGGAGAAGGTAAATGCTTGTCGGAGTTGGTAGAGTGCACGTGCATGTAGTGTGCATTTGGTGCACATGCCCTGAACCAGTTGTTATGTCACTAGGATCTCACCCCTGAGGATAAACCAGTTCCAGGCACTTCTGCAGGGGAGTGGCTCCAAACCACCTGAGAAGGATTTGGCTGAAATGCAGCTACAGCAGGACAACCCCAAAGGTTCAGGCACGGAAAGCATGCAGCTGCAGTTGGTCAGTGATGAGTAAGAGGAACTGCCTTCTATCCCCGATCCAAGAACACATGGAGCAGAGAAAAGGCAGGAGCAGAGAAGGTCAGCCAGATTACTTGTGAGGAGAAAGCCTCACCGTTCTTGATGGGCTGCATCAGAAGCTGGCTATTTAGCACAGATGGAGATGATGCTGGGAGCAACGTGTCTGTTTCCTTGCTGTGTGTTCTTGCCTTGAACTTCCGATTGTGTCTTCAACTGTTGCCTTTGCCTGTGGAGTTGCCTTTTCTTGGAACTTGCCTTTGCCTAGTGCACTGGACTTGCTTTGGTTTGAGGACTAATGTTGACTTCATTTGATAGCCTGTGGAACTTATTGGGGTTGAGCTGGCACAGGGAATTCCTGGGGAATACCAATTCAGGGGCAGAAGCCTTAATAAAGACTCCTTATACCCATAGTGTGTTTGTGTCTGTGGAACTGCACACATGTTCTGACGTATTGTTGGAAGAGAGAGTTTTCAGCAAAGTATCAAAGCATGTCACTCCTTTGAGGTTTATGTCTAAGATGACATTTCTGTTTAGATCTCTGATTACAGCAAGCTTTTATTATGCTATATCAGAGGAAATAGAAAATCATTGGCTAAGTTTTTCGAACTTTAATCAAAGCTAAGAACAAAAGTCATTTATGTAATAAAAAGGTTCACAGACAATCTAATAAGAACCCAGACGAGGAACACGGTTAGTGTCTCTAATTAATCTAACTCTAAAAGATAGATAGGTAGATAAAGAGATTTTCAGATCAAATAAACTGGCAAAGGAAGGGAAACTACCAACAAATATTTAAAATTCATATTATTACAGGCTGAAGCCTTTCATTCACTTTATTAAAAGTACAAGTGACATTGCACTGTACTCATATCTCATCTAATTTTGGAAACTGAATTGGAACTTGCACAGCTCTCAACAAACATCAAGAGATCTGTGATTTGTGGAAATTCAGCCAGGAGCTGGGCAGCTAAACCAAGTCTTCCAGGGATCCCTGTTTTTCTTTTCTATTTTGGGGCCGAAGGATATCAGGAGTTGGCAGAGTGTTATCAGTAGCTGGCACCAACGCAAGAAGTTAAGTTAGCATATAATGAGCCTTATTATATTTTCCATTTCAACCCTTCACTGCAGATCTACAAAAGAAGGGGCCAGGTCACTGTGGAAGATGTAGGCTTGGAGTATGTACTTGTCGATGTTTCTTCATACTTTTGTATCTTTATCAGTGATTGCCACTTTCAGAGATTTTATACAAGCAGTCAAGAATTGAAGAGAACCAGCATGATAAACAGAAATTCACTAGGCCATTAAATGAAGATTGATCCAATTTGCAGAAGCTTGACTAGGATGATTTGAGAAAAGGTCAATGTATACTGTGACAAGAGAATACATAAAGGTGACAGTATCCCTTTGATTTTGATTCTAGTGTGAATTAAAATTGTTAAGAGGATGAAACTTGAAATAATCTCAGGTAAATTCATATATGTAGCCAGACCAAACACACACACATCGCAAAAGTGTAACACAAAAGAAAGAAAATTGTAGGATGAAAGCCTACAATTATTATAGCCAACAATGTAAGAAAACCAGTGGTGCGTTTCAAAAATTCTTACCACCAGTTCAGTGGGCGGGGCTTGGAGGGTGCGCTTTGCACGCGCATGCACACTTTGCACATATGCATGTGCCAAATGCACACTTTGCACAGGTGCAGAAGCATTTTGACTCACCTCCTGCAATCCTGCACTCTCTCTATTGTTTCAGCAGCTGCTGTGCAGCAATCTGCTGTGCTGCACAAAGCAGCTGCACTTCAAAAGCAGGACATAAAGGTGAGTATGGGAGCCTGGGCGGGCAGATGGGCCCAACAGCATAGCGTCGGAGAGAACCGGTTCGGTATCTGTTGCTCATCAGCGCTACCGGCTCGGTAGAACCAGGCCGAACCGGTAGAATACTACCACTGAAGAAAACTAAGCAACCTTCTTGTGTTCTTCCTCTAATGTGATATACAGTTTGCCACTGTTGGAAGAAAAGTTAGATCCAGTTCCAAGCCAGGAGTAAGATGCTGAAATAAAATGGAGGCAGGCTGCAGGAAAGAAGGTCTCCATTTTTTGATAGCAGTAACTTCAATGACAACAGCATGTCTCAGAGGTGGTTGACAAAATGGGATTGAGAATAGCTGGGCTTTTGTACATTCTTTGGGGCTTTGTGATTGTGATGCTTGTTCCTGTGCAAAAATATGTCCTTTAACATTTTAATGACTGTTGATTCCTATGGGGTCATGTAGAGGTCACGTCTAGCTCTACAGGCAAAAGGGGAAATGCAAATCCTAAGTGTTTTTCTTTGTGAGCGAATCTTGTCATTTTGGCTCCTTGCCTATTGTGTTGCTTATTAGGAGTTTCTGGCTGCTCTCTGCTAATGAAGAGTGACCCAGCCTTTCTGAATGGATACAAAATCTCCATTCCTAAAGACTGGTCATGATTCTGCTTGAGGCTGTTTTCCTATAGTAGGAAGACTGGGGCTGCTCTCTGCCTTTGAGAAGATGTCTCTCCTATTCTCCTTTAGGAGAAATATTCTATTTTGCCTCTTTTTAATATTAAGAATAAAGGATACTTTTTTCCCGCACGGGGGTGGGGTGGGGGCTTTCTTTCACCATCATTTGCCAGCAATGCCCCTCTGGTGTATATGTGGGACAAATAGGACAGACTTCTGAAAAAGAATTAATGGACATAAATATGATATCAGGGTTCAAGATAAGGGCAAAGTAATGGGAGAGTATTTTAACCCACAGATCATTCCATTACAGATTTCAAAGTCTGTTAGAAGAAAAAGAGACTCCATTGCATAACTAGATTTCAGGGTATTTCAGAAGGTCTGAACAAACTCAATGGGTGCTTTAACACATTAAAATTGTTAATTAGCGAGGTGATCATAATCTCTTCCCCTAGACCCTTCATCTGCATAACCACTCTATCTCCTTCCCTCTCTTATTGCTATTTATTTAAGTCCTATATCAGCTAAGGGACTCCGCATGAACTAATTGGAAGCGCAGGAAAGCTCATGCCTTGTTAATTTAAAAAGGTGCTTAGGATGCTTTCTGAGAAAGAAACAAATAATGACAAGCAGATGTTCATATACCACTATTAATGTAAAGTATTGGTTTCCTTTTAGGAGGGATAGCACAAACTATCTGATATTAATGATTTGGCTGCCTTTCTTTGTACTTCTGTTGTGATAAAAAGAAAAAGCTATAGTTTTCAAAGTATTTAGATAGGGTATTAGCCTTTTTAAACAGGGTATTAGCCTGAAAACAAACCACTGTATGCAAATCCCAATAGCACACAATTAAAATGATAATGGATAAGCTTATCCTAGTTCCACTTTTTCTCCCACATCACAACTTAATGACAGAAGAGCAATTATTATTTTAACATCTATGATAACGTGTCCCTCCCTCCCTCATATATATACCGTACATAGATCTAATGCATACAGGTGGGTGCACAAATGCACAATTTTCTTGTGCTCATGCCTACCTAAACAGCAAATAGCTTAAACGGGAGCAAATGGAAAGATTTCAGTCTCCCTTTCTCTTATTCCTGAACCAAACAGCAGGGATTTGAGAAATTGTGAAGATGGAGAGGGCTAAGTAATCCTTATTCATAGCTTTCATTCTTTGGTGAGGCTCAACTTCCTGGATGAGAGACTTATTTCTTTGGGAACTAATTAAAAGTTCTTGATCCTTTGAGCCAGCTTTATTTCATGCTTCCCAATGAGGCAAACAAGTTACTTAATTCAACTACAAAATGGCCCAGGAACCTTGCATCCAATTCTCCTAATCACATCTACCCAGGGGGCGGGGCGGGGGGCGGGGATGGACTTCTGAGCCAAAGTCTGTCTGAGGCTGGATTACTGCTGATATATCCCATCTGGAGGGAAGCTGAATAAAAGAAATATTAATCCCATCTTTACTGGGCTAATTAGCAACTGTTAAAAAGCTCTCTCAGCCACTTTTGGTGATGGACAGTAAGGGAGAAAAAGGTTTTCTAAAGGTTACCAGAGCATCATCCTTATCCAAGATGAACAGTGATGCTTGAGTTTTGAGTGGCTTTCTGTGTAAAAGGAAAGTAAGAAGCAGCTATATGTATTGATTCTAGCTTTGCCCATACACCTCAAAGGTGACATTAGATGAAATCTGAAGTCTTTTATTAGTCAACAGAATATTCCTCTGAAACAAAGTGTAAACAACTCACACGTCTCTCTTCTTAAGAAAGGTAACAATGGGCTTTGTGTGCAGGCATAGACTCTCCCCCAGTCCTAATTAAGTCCTATATCTTGAACAGAAAACCTGTTCTGAGTCTCAAATAAGCACAAGAACCATTTCCAATTACCAGCTTCCCGGAGGCATTGGTGTTATTCAGATACTGAACTCTGAGTAGTGATGCTCTTGAACCCAGAAGCAGTGGTGGGATTCAATGTTTTTTACTACTGGTTCTGTGGGTGTGGCTTGGTGGGTGTGGCAGGGGAAGGATACTGTAAAATCTCCAGTCAGAGGTGATATTTGCCGGTTCTCCGAACTACTCAAAATTTCTGCTACCAGTTCTCTAGAACCGGTCAGAACCTGCTGAATACCACCTCTGCCCAGAAACATCAAATATGCTGAGGAACCAACATGCTAGATTTGTAGGAAGATGGGTGTCAGAATGTTTAAGATCTCAATTACTGCATAATACCAATTCAGAATTAACAGATGAATAGAAGACTGAGAAGGCAAGAAAACAAACAGCCTTCAAAGGCAGGCAGAATTAAATAGCTATAATAAGGCACAAAGGCAACACTTTAATTCTGTCAAATAAAGCTTGCTGCCTTGAGATTGCAAACAATGGATAAATGTGGTCCTAGGTTTATTTTGTTGTTTAAAATTGAATAACTGAATTTGTATAACCATGATATTATTTTTACTACTGTAAAAAAGTAGAGAAATGTTACAGTAGTATGTGTTTTCCTTTTTTCTTTGCACTTGTATCATTTTGTTTTACTTTTAAATCCATATACTTTTGGGACTGCTTTGGAAATGCAATTTATGAGTTGCATATTTGTTATTTGAACTATTTCTTTTTTAAAAAATCAGTAAAATTATATTAAAAAGTTGCAAATTTAGTTACCATTGCCCCTAGTGTATAGACAAGGAAATACATCTTAGCAAAGAGAAGAGTTAATGTACATGAATGGAAAGTACAAGTAAAAAAAGGATTAGAAGCTACTTCTAACATTGTAAAAATTTGATTCAGAAGAGTTTCGTACTGCAACCAAATATGTCAAATAAATGCAACTTATGGCTCATGATAAGCGTTTGTAAAATCCCATGTTACTACACATTAATTTACCTCTACTTCCCCATCCCTCTATGCAGTTTCTACCTACTGTAGATGACAGACTGAGAACAATGATTCTTTTGGTGCCTGGTTGGCACCAAATTGGAAGGACTGTTCTGCAGGTGCTTCCCATACAGATGTAATTAATGAAGTTACTTTCCAAGAACAGAAGGAGTGACATTTTGAGGCTTTTTAAGCAAACAGTGAAATAATTGCTTATAAACATTGTGTGTGGGTTGGTTCTGTATAACTGGGAATGACACTACTGCAGGTTTTTTTTAATGGGGCTTTCCCCCCTTCCCTGAAAAAAAAGCCTTCTGTCTTCAGCAGGGTGGCTGTGAAAAAATCGAGTAGAAACACTTGTCTCAGCATCAGGGATGATGACTAAGATGAAATAAACCATTTAATGCAAACTCTTTTGTCATGTTGGAAGTTAAAACCCACCACTCTCCTAGGAAAATGAAATATTTTAGGATATATTAAAAAGGCAGAATATTTCCCCTAAAAAGAGTAGAAACTCAAAAGCAGAAACTCACTTCAGAAGCAGAGACTCACACCCCACCATCTTTGCTATGGGCCGTTATTCTGGCCTAGGCCAGCCTATTTTACATAACAAAGACCTCCAGGTACAACTATAGGAATTGCCCAGCTGTTTCATTACATCATCACCCAGCAAGGCTCAACCAAGCCTGGGACTTAGGACAGCCTACAGAGTTGCCCCTGCATGGCCCCATGGGAGTCTGACAACCAATCAGAATACAAGCTCAAATTCAAATCCAACAGAGGGTATAAAACCCAGGCACTTACAGCATCTTAGCCCTTCCTTCTTTCTTCTCCCAAGACATGTGATCCTCTCCACCATTAAACCATCTTTCCAAGCAGCCACCATGTTTCCAGTGTCTTTCTTCCCTACTTGGAACTGAACCCAGAAGGATAATTCTTCCAACAGTCAGAAAACAGCAACCTCTCCTTAGGGTGAAAGCAATATTTGACATGGGGTGAAGTTTGCCTGGGAAAGTCTTGATATTAAAAAAACCCTCTGATTAATAACATTTGTATGTTTCCCATATCTTTTGAAAATTAAAATATTTGTTTCAAATGCAGACATTCCCCACCCCACATTTCTTTTTTTCTTCCTTTTACCGGGTTTGAAAATGAGAGTGTTGGTGTCAGCAAGGGAGGCAATAAAAAATTTAAGGGAAAATCTCATAGTTTGCATCTGAAATCTGCATCCTTTCTAAATGGAAAATGTTTATTTCCTGTCTTACAATGTTTAACTTGCAATGATACAACTCATTAAGGGGACAAAGAAGAAAAGTAGATCTGGTTTGTGATAGAGAATTTTGACAGCAGATACACAATATAAAGATTGAGAGAGGAGCAGTGGAGGGAGAGATGGACCAACAAAAGGAGAGAATTTGTGACTGATGGTTTTGGGGAAGGCTCCAAAGACATTTGTGACTCTGCTTGAAAAAGCCTCCATCTCCTTTTGGTAATTGGATTAATCTGTTGGTGGGTAAACTGAAATGAGGGTTCACAGGACCATGTCTCACAGTGAACGGCACCAGGGATAGCAGCTCTGCCCAATTGTTTCTAACTTGGGCAGATAATCCATAAATGGTATGCAAATGCCAGATGCAGAACCAAATACGCCTGACTAATCTTAAACTCAGAGTGGGAATGAGGAATTTGAGCTTAATTTCCCCATTTTAGATTCATTCCGTGTTATTTCTCCAAGTTCGGCACCGGAAAATTATGCACATCCTGGCCAGGGTGCTTGCTTTATTACATATTTTTGTATGTACTTTCTCTTGTAGATAGATTTTACATGTCCTTTTCCTAATATGCATATTTTATCAAGAGATCTGTTCCTTCAGTCCAACATTTGTGTTCAATTTTTCCTAACACGTAATTTTTTTCTCCTCAGGAAATGCATCCTTATGGAGTTTAATGTATGCACTTTTGTACATGCTGTGCCACATTTTTAGAATTGTAAAATTCATCACAAAATTTAACTATTAGCATCTGGTTTACAGATGGTTTACTATTAACTCTGGTTTACAGATAAATTGAACAAGAGTGAACTTGGTAAGCTTTCATTAAATACAAGCCCAACCAATTTCATGATCTCTAGTTTTAATTCAGAACTTTCTAGTCTGGTTTATGAGATCTGTATGCGTTTTATGGATTTTCGTTTATGTCAGATTTTCAGAATTTTGTCTTGACAAGATCATTAACCATCGTTTTATCTAGCATTGTGTCACCATAATCAAGAACTTTCTGATCCTAAAATCTCTCACTAGGTCACAGTTTTACTTACTCAGTCAAGATAGAGCACTCCAATCTGCATTATCCTGGTTCGAAAGACTCCACAATACTCTTCCAGTTTTATTGATTTAGATAGCAGTAAGGAAGCCTACACCAAAAGATTAGGATTTACCTGAGAAAAGTACCCTGATAGGAAGGAAAGGGGAGGGGGGGGGGAGAAAGGAGCAAATTGAATTCAAGGATTGACAGAGTGTGTCCCTTGCAATAAGACCACCACTAAATGACCCTGCATTGAGAAATGCAGAAATTTGGAAGGCAGTTTGATCTATCTTATTTTCCATTCTTACAGTTATTTGATGGTAATGAATGTTGATGATGTTTTGTGAGCTGTTTTAAATTATCTGATTAGCTTAACAACTATTTTACAAAAAGGAACAGTGAATTAATTTCTTGTACTTCTCTCCATTCTCACCCCTACAATCAGCTTCATCACATCTAGGAAGATGGGTCATTATTTCTTAGTATTAATCATTCCTTTGTTCAAAACTCCTTCAATATACCCATCTTAGGTTTGTAATGGAATTCCTTGTACTGTAATAGGAATATTTCCTCATTGTCACTGTAATTTTTTTCTCATTCAGACTCTAAAAAAATAGCTATGAGCATTAAAAAAAGTAATGAAGCTTGAAACTCCTACATCTTTTTTTTATAAAATATAATACATTTCACCTCCTCACTGTATTTAAAATTTGTCTGCAAATTTTGTCCTGCATAGTTTAAAAAATAGTGAAAAAATATACGTATTTTTTCTATGGTAGATGTCAAAATGGCAGAGCTCTCTGGTTTCCTCACTGCATTTTAAACCTGTGATAGGTTACACCTAAACTGACCTGAGATAAGACAGGCTATTTTAGGAACAACCAATCTGTCACTTGAAATGAATTAAATGGTCAGTACCAGTCTTATTGAAAATCTGATCAATTATTATCTGTTCACAACACTGTGAAATCACAGCTGCCCTTGTGTTGGTCTTGATACACATTGTTCTTTACAAGAACTAGGATGTTGTAATATATCAATGCAGTATATGTGCAAATCCAAACAGCGTGACCTTTTGCAATTGAAAATGGAAATTTTGTCGATGTATAGATTTTTAAAGTACTCTCCAAGATTTTTTGGTATGGCATTCACTAGCCTGATAACCACTGGTACCACCATGGCTGATTTACATCAAAATCATTCAATTTTGGTTTTCAGATTTTGATACTTTGTGATCTTCTCAAATTCTTTGTCTTCTATTCTACTATCCACTGGTATTAACACATCAATTATCCACACTTTCCTTTTTTTTTTTTTAACCAAGATTATATCTGGGTCAGGATTTTCTCAGACTGTATTGGGAAATCCCACAATATTTTAACCTGCTCATTTTCAATTACCTTTTCCATTATACGTCCCTCCCAGTTTTTTCACTACTGGTACATGATAATTTCAGGGAATCATTTTGGCAACTTTGTTGAGTCATTGTTTATGATCAGTTTGTGTGATCTTTTTGTACAAATTGAGTAAATGAGCTACTGTTTTTTTCTGCTTCTTTACACAGTCTGCACTTTGAATCATTTTAGCATTATTATTCTACTTTTTCTATATATACACTGCTCAAAAAAATAAAAGGAACACTTAAACAACACAATGTAACTCCAAGTCAATCACACTTCTGTGAAATCAAACTGTCCACTTAGGCAGCAACACTGATTGACAATCAATTGTTAATTGCTGCTGTGCAAATGGAATAGACAACAGGTAGAAAGCATAGGCAGTTAGCAAGACATCCCCAATAAAGGTGGTGACCAGAGACCACTTCTCAGATCCTATGCTTTCTGGCTGGTGGTTTGGTCACTTTTGAATGCTGGTGGTGCTTTCACTCTAGTGGTAGCATGAGACGGAATCTACAACCCACACAAGTGACTCAGGTAGTGCCGCTCATCCAGGATGGCACATCAATGTGAGCTGTGGCAAGAAGGTTTGCTGTGTCTATCAGCGTGGTGTCCAGAGCATGGAGGCACTACCAGGAGACAGGCCAGTACATCAGGGCAGGGGTCCCCAACCACCGGGTCCCGGACCGGTACCGGGCTGTGGATCACTTTGTACCGGGCCGCAAAGAAAATAAAAATAAAAAATAAAATAAAAATGGCGGCTTTCTTCACCTTCGGTGAATGCTGCTGGGATCAGGGATCAAGAACACAAAGGAAAGAAGGGAGGGAGGAAGCAACCAAAACCTGTCCTACTCTCCGGCTCAGTGGATTCGGTTTCCTCTTGCCTTGTTCCTCTCTCAGTCGCTCTCTCGCTCCTCCACCAGCCCAGGAAGAAACTGCTTCAAAGAAGCCGGCAGTGGCTTTTCCTGTTGGCGCAGCTCCTCCGAAGCGCCCGTTCATCCCTCCACAGCCGCCCGCGGTTTAATCCAGTGCTCCGTTCTGCCTGCCTGCCTGCTTGCCTTCGTTTCTGGTTGTTTCGGAGCAGCTTCGGCTGAGAAAAAGAGGCAAATAGTTATTAAAGGGAGGGAGACAGCTGAGGGATGAGGCTGAGGAAGGCAGGGCTGAGAGGCAGGGCTTCTCAGCCATCCTGCAGTGACTTGTCCTGAGCTGCGGAGACAGCCGTGGGCCACCGCCGCCCAGCGCTCAGTTTTGAAGGCACTCAGTTTTGAAGGCGCTCCTCAGCCAGGCGCAGTTCCTGAATCTGCAGCTGAAACCCTCTGTTTTAAATGTCCCAATAGAAGAGAATATCTGTCGCTCAGGGTTGCAATGAGGAGGCATTGGCGCTCCCTAAACTTGGTGGTTTGCTGGCGGGCGTTTTATTACCTGACTAGGTAACAACATCAGATGTTAGTCAGGTAATGAAACATCTGCAAGCAAACCACCAAACTCGGACTCCACCCCCCTACCCGGTCCTTGAAAAAGTGTTTTTGCGTGAAACTGGTCCCTGGTACAAAAAAGGTTGGGGACCACTGCATCAGGGGACATGGAGGAGGCCATAGGAGGGCAACAACCCAGCATCAGGACTGCTACCTCTGCCTTTGTGCAAGGAGGGATAGGAGGAGCACTGCCAGAGCCCTGCAAAATGACCTCCAGAGGGCCACAAATGTGCACGTGGCTGCTCAAACGGTCAGAAACAGACTCCATGAGGGTGGTATGAGGGCCCGACGTTCACAGGTGGGGGTTGTGCTTACAGCTCAACACCGTGTCGGATGTTTGGCATTTGCCAGAGAACACCAAGATTGGCAAATTCACCACTGGTGCCATGTGCTCTTCACAGATGAAAGCAGGTTCACACTGAGCACATATGACAGACGTGAAGACGCTGTGGAGAACGTTCTGCTGCCTGCAACATCCTCCAGAATGACCGGTTTGGCAGTGGGTCAGTAATGACTGGTTTGGCAGTGGGTCAGTAATGGTATGACATTTCTTTAGGGGGCCGCACAGCCCTCCATGTGCTCGCCGGAGGTAGCGTGACTGCCATTAGGTACTGAGATGAGATCCACAGACCCCTTGTGAGACCATGTGCTGGTGTGGTTGGCCCTGGGTTCCTCCTAATGCAAGCAGTGCTAGACTTCATGTGGCTGGAGTGTGTCAGCAGTTCCTTCAAGACGAAGGCATTGATGCTATGCACTGGCCCGCCCATTCCCCAGACCTGAATCCAATTGACCACATCTGGGACATCATGTCTCGCTCCATCCACCAATGCCACGTTGCACCACAGACTGTCCAGGAGTTGGGGGATGCTTTAGTCCAGGTGTGGGAGGAGATCCCTCAGGAGACCATCCGCCACCTCATCAAGAGCATGCCCAGGCATTGCAGGGAGGTCATACAGGTATGTGGAGGCCACACACACTACTGAGCCTCATTTTGACTTGTTTTTAGGACATTACATCAAAGTTGGATCAGCCTGTAGTGTTTTCTTCCACTTTAATTTTGAGTGTAACTCCAAATCCAGACCTCCATGGGTTGCTAAATTTGATTTCCATTGATAATTTTTGTGTGATTTTGTTGTCAGCACATTGAATTATGTAATGAACAACGTATTTCATAAGAATATTTCATTCATTCAGATCTAGGGTGTCTTATTTTTGTGTTCCCCTTATTTTTTTGAGCAGTTTATATATCTCAAGGCAGCAAATATACCTAATACTCCTTCCTCCCCCTTCCCCTTACACAACAACTCCTTGGGGTGAAGTGGGCTGACAGAGAGTGACTGGCCCAAAGTCACCCAACCAGTTTCCATGACTAATTCACAGTCTCTTGGCTTTCTAGTCCAACACTTTAAGCACTACATCAAATAGCTCTCATAATGTCCAATATACAGACAAACAACACTTCTATATTATTGCCAAGAAAACTACATGGACTTATCAGGTAGTCATTAGAAGGCATACTAAACATAAGGGAGTCTTTACCTTCAACTCAGTGAAAAATCATGCAGAACAATACCTAAAAATCCACATCCTCTTGTCAATTCAGCTGTACCACAAACGTTTGCAGCTGGCTGTAGATGCCCATAGTCTCAATATTCCAGTCTCGGAAAAGGTGAGATTTTTTAAAACACAGAAATATCCCTTTACCACCCCAAACACAGGCCATTATTTGCAGGGGAACTGAATATTGGATACCATATTTCCAGATTTCAAGCTGACAATGGTGGAGGCTTGGAAAGCTCTTGTTCCTCAAGAAAAACTTAAGAAGTAGGACAGCTTTTACTTCCTACTGTATCAACTGCAGTGGAGTAGAAATTCACTGCTGTTAAATATGACAGCTCAGTGGAACGATTATCTATTATATCTATTATCTTATAACTACTGTCTGTTATACTATTATCTTGTAAGAGATTGACAAATAAATAAATAAATAAATAAACAAACAAACAAACTAAAGAGTCACTCTAGGAATGCCTGGCACATTTGACTCTTTTGTTCCCCAGGTTGGTTTTTAAAAGTTTCTCATTCTCAGCAGTGCTTCAGCTCATTTGAAGATCTGTCACCCCTTAGCTGTCAAATGATGCTCTCATGATTGCAAATAGTAGCTGGTAAGCCAGGCTGGAGAAATGTTGATGGTAGGTAACTGATGCATGGCCCTTTGAAGGCCTATTACATCATGAAGGTTGTCTGGTCACAGATTCTTTGCAGTTCTGAGTGAATAGTGTTTGGAAGAGGATGGTACAGCACAGGCCAAAGAGCCACAATTACTGGATTATTCCTCCAGGAAAAGGCATCTCTTCTTTTTACTTCTGCTTTGACGTAGAAACATTACAATGAAGGGTGAAAAGGGAAGTCACTGAGGGACATTCTTAAGGCAAGATACTTTTGTATTTTGGAGAACACTGCTTTTATTTTGCTGTCCCAAACAAGAGGGTGATGCTTTCTCTCCTTTTTTCCCATGAGATTTCTTTTAGATGAAAATTTGAAACATCATAGGAAAACATGTCAGTGCCTGATGTTGGACTGGTTGACACAGAAGCAACGAATATTTAATAGCAAAGATCCAGTATGATGCGTTTAAATTATACATTTTGACACCCCAGTAATTTCAGTGATGGCACAGGCATACATCATATTTTCGGGGGACTTACTACACAATGTTTGACTTCTTCACCCTCAGAATCTATGTTTTGGAAAAATTAAATTTTTTATCGTGGACATTTAAAATCCTCCTATGCCTCTCTACATCTACTGCTCCCAGATGATTTTGCAAGAAAAAGCTGGGAGAACTGGGCTGAAGTTTGATTTATTTCAATCTCAAACTTTAGACAACACTGCAGACTACAGGGTTCCCTACTAAGAGGGTCCAACAAAACTCGTTGATTAATATAATCAGGAAATACTTGTTGGAATGTATTTGAATCAAAGTTCACTACAAGCAATTTCCCACTTACTGAACTATAGTGATTAAAAATTGATACAACCAGCAACAGGCCTCATTCCAGCTATTAAAATCCCAATTCATGAATAATGGAACTGAAAGGGATCATCTGAATCATGACCTAACATGATCGTAAGGCAGTCAGCTGGAGGATTATAAGCTTCTATCTTGGAGTGTAGCTAATGGGGAGAAAGGATTAAGAGCAGTAGATTAAGTGCTGTCTACTTTATATATTTGTTTTTTAAAGAAAAATAAAATGTTTTTGGTTCCTTTGTATTGATTTTGTGCTTTTAGCTTTGCATGCTGCTCAGAGTCATGTATGTGAGATGAGAAGCTAAAACTAGACACAAAGACAGTTCTCCCTTACACCCCCCTATGCCATCACTCTGCTAAATACATAATTCCCACAGCACTGTCTTATGCCTAGACTAGGGATACCTAACCACGTAGTAGGACTGTATCACTATTAACCTTCTCATCTTTCCTATTACCTACTTCTATTGGTATCTTATGACTATCACTTTGTTGGTGATTATGATTGTTTCTTATGATTTATGATTTATCACTTTGTTGCTTGTATGTATACTGAGAGCTTATGCACTGGAGAAAAAATTCCTTCTGTGTCCAATCACTCTTGGCCAAATTTTCTGTTAAATGTATCAAATTATAAAAAACAAAGAAAAATGAAAATAGTGGAAAAGTGGAGGAGAAGAAAAGGAAGAGGAAAAAATATAGGGGAAAAGTGGGGAAACAAAAAGCATTGACTTTTTAATGTGGAATAACAATAAGCCTCAAATTTTTACTTTTACATAATAATATATACTAGTCATTTCCAGGGGTGGGATTTCAACTGGTGTTGCTACTGATTCGGTGACTTACGTTTTGCTGCATGCGTGCATGTGTAAAAACCCTTAAGCTGTGCCGCCCAGACAGCTGAAAAGTGCTGCATGCGGGTGCGCAGCGTTTGAAAAGCCACTTTTCCCCCCTGCTTTTTCAACCTCAGCTGTGCCACGCAAAGCAGCTGAGGTTGAAAAAGCAGGAAATAAAGGACAGGGTAAGAGTCCAGGCTGGCGGGTGGGCCAAACAGCAGCAAACATAGAACCGGTTCAGTGTCTGCTGCTCTTCAGAGCTACCGGTTCTATAGAGCCGGGCAGAACTGGTAGCATCCCACCCCTGGTCATTTCTATAATGACAAGCCTATAAAATCAGCAAAACCCAAAATCAAAGTTTCATTCCCCTCACCACCTCAAGCACAAAATCCAGAACTGGTTTCCACGTGGAAACAAAGTTAGCTGTACTCTTTTCTTTGATTAAGATGCAAAACACACGAAGGGAGGAATATTTTCAATCTTGCAAGATTCTGTTTTTGTTTTATTTCTTACTTCTTAAATTTGTATGCTGCCCACCTCTCCTATAAGCTGATTCTGGGTGGCTTACAAGTTATAAAACAAGTAGCAAAATAATTAAAATATTAAAACTACACAGAATAAGATTTTAAAACTATACTGAAACCATAACTAAGAGACAGACAGGGATGGGGAAGAGATCTTCTCTCCTTTGAGCCACCTCCAGCAGTGAGCAAACCCCTCCCCCTTAATGTAACCTCATTACATTCGTGAGGTAGTGCTGTTGCTCCTGTTTGTGCTTGTTTGGATTGCCTTGAAGGGCTAACATCAATCTTGCAAGTCTAGGAGAGTCCCTTCTGAAAAGCTTCCCATGATTTCCCCACCCCCATCTGTAGACTGAGCTGCCTCTTATCAGACCATGGCCTAGGCTGCAGACCTTCCTCCTGTCTCCCAAGGTCATTCTCCCATACCATCACACTGGTAGTCCTTGCTTAGTGACCACAACTGGGACCAGCAACTTGGTTATTAAGTGAAATGGTCATTAAATAAAACTGTGACAGTGCTTATGATCTTACTTCAGATTTTCTTTGCTTTACAGACTGCGAAGGTCATAAATGTAAGGATTGGTTGCAAAGTTACTTTTTCATCATTGTCATAACTGCAAACAATTGCTGTACAAGGCAGTCGATAAACATTGCCTGTATTTATAAAGTGGCACTCTGCTGAGGTCAGAAGTTTTTCACTCCTATTTAAGTGCTCAGTTCTGCAACCCATCATGGCGCACTGTTACTGAATCTCTGTACAAGTTACTACTAACCATCAGATTCACAATATTACTATTCTGTTGCTACCATCCAGTAACCATTAGTGAGCTTCTCTAAGCTTAAATAACTTGCTGTGAATGCTGCTGTAGCTCTTGTTTTATTTTTCTCAGGGGCAAACTGAATAGCAGATGGTGTATGCTGAGAATTATCTAGTACACAATTATTTTCCTGTCCAAATTTCCCAATTAGGCTCTGAAGTATGTCACAAGATGGGATAGAATTTCTTTTGCAGACTGTGCTTTCTTTCAGCTATGGAAATAAACTTGGAAGTATTTTCCATAACATCCAGCAAACTGCCACTCTTGTCCACTGAGAAGTTCTCCATGGGAATCTGGAACTCATTCTATGGGATCAGTTTCCAAACTTGTCATGTCGAGCTTGCTTCTAAACCAAGACCTAAGAATCTAGGAGCTCTGATTCCTAGCATTTATTAGAAGATAAAGGTTAAGAATTCTACCAAGGATTACATTTTCAAATAAGACCCCTATCTATAGGAAACTGGGGCTGGCAAAACTCTTGCCCCTCTCCTCCTGCTTTTTTGAGGCACAAGGGAGGAGGTTGGTCTCCTTGGCAATGTCTGTATCTGTTCATGGTTTTACTAATGGCTATTACCATTCTTCAGTATGAAACAGAAATCTCAAGAAATTTTTGCAATAAACTTGTATCATTTTATTTGCTCTAAAGTAATCTTAGAATTAAGTTATTCTTTACAAATCGTTACCTTGTCCCTTAATTAACAGAAGAGGCTGAGAGTAGATTTTCTGCAGAATATCAGAGAATACCCCACCACCCCCATGCAGTATTACAGAATTTCCCCTATGCCTGAAGGAAGTTTGGCTGGTTCTGCTTCAGAGCCCCTTGAGATCAGGAGAAACGTAGGTGGTCATCAGATAGAGGAATGTCCTCAAGAGATTCAGTTCAAGATCTTTTTCAAAATCACGTAGCTTTTCTTTCAACAAGGTGTGTATGATTTAAAAGCAGAAAAAGACTGATAGCAAATATCACTTATGTTTATACTTTAGGTGATTGCTAATATTATTATAGTTAAATAAATGTCATTGTCACAATTTATACTATTTACATGATGAATATATCATGATACATACAATATAAATTTTATAATTTGTGTAATTCTTTGTTGTGTATTTTGGGCTTAGGGTTGGTTTTTTTTTTGCTTGAAGTACAAACCAGAAATGTCTGCCAAAAGTAAGGAGTCCCTGCAGATTTTACTCTGCTAGTCGTTGCTAACTATGGGGAGGACAAAGCTCATCTCTGTTTCAAGGCCATTGAGCCAGCGCTGTCTGAAGACATTCATGTGGTCATATGACCAGCATGACATCATACAGTTTGTTAGCTTCCCTATTTATCTACTCTCATTTGCATGTTTTTGAACTGCAGAGATAAGAACGGGTAGAGATGAGAATGGGAGCTCTTGGGTCTTGAACTTGGGCTGCTGGCTTTCCCGCCAACAAGGCTGGAATCTTAACTGCTGAGCCACCACACTGCCCTGATGTCTGCCATGGTATAGGCTTAACTATTACCCCAAATTTCTTTTTTTTTTTTGTTCAAATTTTATGTTATCTCTAGAATGATTCATTCATTCTTGACAGTTTCTAAACATAAGGTGCAGTAGCTCTTTAGCCTCTCTTCCATTTCCTCCTTCTTTTTTTTGTCATGTGAATGCCCTGTGTAACAGTTTCTTTCAACTTCTCTTTTTTTTCTCATTATAGAAAGCCCAACATTATTTTACTCTAAAAATGTATCACATATTAGTTAAGAATACCGATCTTGATCTCCTATAACCTCACTATAAGATGCATGCTCCAGTCCAGAAGGTCAATAATTGATGTACACACATATAGTATTTGGGACAATGGAATATATTAATTCATATAGAATTTACTTCTTCAAAGTTTCTAGTTCTTCTGTTGAAATCTGAAAAGGCAGAGGGAAGGTTAAATAAACAGGAATAAAACAAATTGAACTGGCTTTGCTGGCTAACCAAATCTTTGAAATAATGACGGCTTTCATGACCTAGCAATGCCAGGATCCCATTCTAACATCCCATTAAGCCACTCAAATAAAGTGGAAGGTCAGCCAAAATCTTCTTTAAACTGAGGGGGAAATTTCTGAATTAGTCTTAATCTTCCTATCCAGTCTGGACCCTTCAGGGGGTCTTGGAAGCTCAACAATATTACAAAGAAAGTCTCTCCCTCTAGCTCTAAAGTTCAAGGTGTATGGGGCAAAATATCCTTCTAGATATTAATTTAGCCTTTGTGTTTCATCAAATATATTGGGGAATATAAGCTTCAGCTTTCCTCTGGGAGATGCAGCCGCAGCCATCTTTCTTTGCAATGAGTGACCGAGATGGGAGAAATAATTTCTACAGGTGCAGGGATTTAGAAGCACCCCATGGCTCCAGAGATCAACGATGCTGGCCCGCGTACCAGATTTGTAGCTTCAAGAATGAGAGAAAGGATGAGAGGCTTCATCTCAATAGGCTGCAAGAAATTGTTCACTAGAGGACAAGTAGGATGTGAAAATGTACAACTCTGTCCATAGGAATTTATGATGCTGACATGGGGCTCCAAAGCTTAGGTGATTCATTTTGCTTTCCTGGGGCAATCAGAGTTAGCACAGTTTAAAATAAATCATGCACATTACCTAATTTGTAGAATTTAGAAAGGTCATCAAATTGGTTTTTCATTACAGAATTTGCATAACTCAATGCTAAATATTCACTAACTTATAGTTTATAGTCCCTTCCAGGGGATTAACATCTTGATATAGAAGGATCAGTTGCTTCAACCACCCTTAGAGTAACAAATGGAACAACTGGTAGAGTCATGCTTTCTGGTAAGGGAAAGGGTAAAGAGCAATCAACAAAAGGAATGAAAGTACGTGAAGCTCTGAAAGCGTGAGGAAAATAAAATTACTAAGGAGAAGCAATATCAACTCTGGAAGAAGTCAATGGTAAATTGCAACACTATTGGTGCCAATTAAAATTTATTGTGTGATCATGGTAGAGATGGTGATCATGGCAGCACCTAAAAATATAGTTTGATTAAAGTAATTTTCACAGATTAAACCAGTTATTAGAATGTACCTGATTCTCCCTTCATTTTATTTATTTATTTATTCCAGCTAAGAAATGACCAGGCTGAGCCAGATGGAGGGGTCAAACACATCATGAGTCTCAAGTCACTTCATGCCCACAAGAGATCCAAGTCTGGCCCATCCTGAATTCCATTGAGTTTTATCTGCCATTAATTTGTTTTGACCATAAGTAGTTCAGATTCTTGTAGAAAACATAAGCTTGCAATAAACTTTTATATTCATTTGAACTGCCTGGACTTCCTGTTTTTTCCTGTGCTTGACAGATAGATTGATTGACCAAATGTTCATAATGAATGTTTGGGGATACATGAACAATGTAGCTATTGAATTAAACTGGTTTTCATACTAATTTTACCTTCTTCCAATCCTGAAAGATTCTCTTCAGAACTATGCAGTTTTTAGTTTCACAGGCAATCAAGTTGGCCAGTTGTTCTCCAGTACTATGGCCCCCAACCTTTTGGGCAGCAGGGACCAGTTCCATGGGGAAAGGTTTTTCCACAGATTGGAAGGGGTGTCGTTTTGTGTGCTGTCTGCATCCTGTGGATGGGTCTACATTTGTTTGTGCGGACTAGTTGCTGGCATGTGTGGATCAGTGCTGGTCCACAGACTGGGGGTTGGGAACCCCTGCTTCAGTAGATGGAAGGAGTAGATGGGAAAAATAACGAAAGCCCCAAAAATATAGAGGGTTGTCTGCATCATAGCAATAGCAATAGCACTTAGACTTATATACCGCTTCACAGTGCTGTATAGCCTCTCTAAGTGATTTACAGAATCTCTAAGCCAGGGGTGTCAAACTCAATTTCATTGAGGAGTGCAACAGGGTTGTATTTGACCTTGGGGGGAGACGGTGAGCATGGCCAGCTTGACGTCACTCGTGTCAGGGGTGCCCATGGTGGCTCAAGCGCTCTGCCAGCAAGAATGGGCTACCAAGCTCCGTTTTCAGCTGCAATGGCTTCATGCAACCCTCTGCCAGTGAAAACAGAGCACGCGGCCCTCCCAAGTTCCATTTTTGCTGGCAGAGGCACTGTGGGCCGATCCTTTGCTGTTTCCAGAGTGGCCCTGCTGGCCAGATCTAAGCACCCCATGGGCCCGATCCGGCCCATGGGCCTTGAGTTTGACACTGGTGCTCTAAGCAGTTTACAGAATCATATTTGATTCCTAGTGGCATGTGCAGATTCTTGTCATTTTCTCAGTAACAGTAAATTGTTTCCCATGGCCCTCTTCCAGATTGCACATGTACACACAGTAGGCATGTATGTGACATAGAACTCCCTGGAGCTTTCCATCCATTACTAAGCAAGCCACACTCTGCTTTTCTCAGAGGACACAAAGGTCAACCAGCTACTACATCTGTGGAGGCAATAACCTGAGAGGTCAGCCCAAGCTTATTAGTGTTAGGCATTATCTACTGACACTTCCTCCTCTTTCCCCATGCTGCCCCCAGCAGGAAATATCAAAGTGTCTAATCTTTTGAAAGGATTAAACTTAAACTCAATTTTCAGAGGCTTTTTTGTGTGGTTTCCCCTAGGCTGATATATAAAGAGATTTTCACATAACCACTTACGCTGCTTTTTTAATCTTGTTGCCTTTTAGTGATAATTGCATTTGGTGAGATGCTTACTTAGGATGGAAAATGCAGTCTCTCAAACAAACAACAATAAAACCCGGCAGAAAGATGGCAGAGAACCAACCCAATCAGCTACCTCTAGATGGACTTATCAATCTTAGCATTTCAGGTTTTTATTTAAGTGAGAACTCATACTATCAGAGAACTGTTCTGGACTCTATCTCATCAATACATGAAAATAGGTAACCTGCAACGAAAACAACAAACTGAAAAGTGACTTTTACCTAAAAGAAAAAAATATATATTGTTGGCTGTCTCGGGAGAAAAGGAGAAAGATACCTTCCCAGAACCATCAGATGAAGTGAAGTTCAACTGATGAAAGCTTATGTCTTCTATAAAATATGTTAGTTGAAGCTACCAGACTCTTTTTAATTTTTACTGCCATAGACTTATGTGGTTCCCCTCCTACTATGTGTCCTGATGAAAAATGGCTGTTCTCTAGTGGTTCACATTGAAATGAAAGACTGAATTGTCATAAATAAAGGAAAACTGTTTTGAGTTCACAGATGAGATACTTGCAATAGCACGTAGACTATATACCACTTCACAGTGCTTTACAGTGCTTTCTTTAAATGGTTTAGAGTCAGCATATTGCCCCCATCTAGGTCCTCATTTTAACAATGTTGGAAGGCTGGAAGGCTGAGTGAACATTGAGCTGGTGGGAATTGAACTCTGGCACTCAGCAGAATCAGCCTGCAATACTGTATTCTAACCAATGTGCCACCACATGGTGGTGAAAATACTAACACACTTTCTTCCTCAACAATTTATGATAGGAATTATATGGGGGGAAGGTAATAAAGAATGGTATTTTGGGGGTGCTTAATACCTTCTTATGGTAATGTTTAATATTTTTCCAATTCAATTCAATTTTTAATATTTTTTGCAGAATGCTTCAAGATTTCAAGCAAAAAATTGGATTTCTGATGAATACATAGCTTCATCACTTTGTTGGTTTTGAAAGGGCAGGATGGTTAATCAATGACAAGATGGAGTATACTGATGGGTAGTTTTTGTATAAGGTACTTTTTACATTAGGAGTTTTAAACCATAATTGGAAAGCCATAGGAGTCATTATTTATTCTCAAGATCACAGGGCACACACGATCGTGCTGCATTCCCAAACTGAACCAATTTGGAAATTTAAAACCTTAAATGGATGCTACCTAAGATGCTCACTTATTAGCTTTCTCAAGTTCACTTGGGGCAGGAAATTTAAAAAACAAGATGATATCAAGCACAGTGATATCAATTAAGGAATTATCTTTTGGTGGCTTTTTCTCCCAGGCATTTCATTTCCAAAACCACGGGTTGTTTCTCCTAATGCTTGACATGTGGTATTTATGGGCTAGCTTTTCTTTCCTCATCATAGTATAATTATTTCTTTGCTTGAGTACTTAAAAGGCATTTTCTAACAACTGCCCTAGCTTGTTAGGTAAGTAGCAGATTAAGGATCTCTCCCTCCCCCCCCATGTGTGTGTGTGTATGTTTTGCCAAGCGCTCATAAAAACCGAAGGCATTTCTGCTGCCTTAAGAAGGTGCACATTGTGTGTACATTTCATAATTAAGTAAACTTTAGAGAAGCACTAGGATTATGTGGAATTTTCAGGATAAAATGAAATAAAAATATGCATTTGCTTAAGCATTTTCATGCCTTCATTTCAACAGCAATTTAATGTCTTGTCCATTTCTGCGGTTCTGCTGGGAATTCAGGATGCCAAAAGTTAATTAGGAACAAAGGGACAGAATGATAGCAGGAATGTTCATAAAAGAACTGTCAACTGTCAATTCATTAACAGGATTTATTAATTAGCTTGCTTTTAGTCAGCACAAGAAGAGGAAAAGAATCTCAAGCAAATTCTTTAATTCATGTTCACTTAAAAACATTTTAGTGTATATCATAATTTATTTTTTTATAATTTTCCCAATAAGATGTACATTTCTCAGCAAAAGTTCCTTTAATTTAAAAAAAAAGATTTTGAAAATGCTGAATGTTGAAATTATCAACTTCAAATTCACTTTGAGAACCTACACCAAAGGGTTTTTTCCCCTTTTATGTTGCTTTGTTTACACTAGTAAAGTGGTTTCGGCTTGTGTCCTGCCCACTATGGAGACCCCTTTCCACCATCACTTTGATTTGAAGTCTTGAGGCAAAGCAAATGGATTTTCTGAGTCAAGAGACACCTTCATATTTCACTGTTATGAATCCAGATGAAAGAATTTCTTGAAATAGAAGAGAGATGCTTTAGAAGAATTTGCATGCAGAACAGAAGTTATCAGAAGAGATGCCCAGGAGGGGATTATTTCAGATTGGACCATTTTTTTCCCACCAGGGGCTCTGGAGATAGAGATAGCAATAGCACTTAGACTTACATACTGGTTCACAGTGCTCTACAGCCCTCTCCTGATTTACAGAATCAGCATATTGCCCTCAAATAATCTGGGTCCTCATTTTACTGACCTCAGAAGGATGGAAAGCTGAATCAACCTTGATGAGCCTGATGAGATTTGAACTCTGGGCAGTTGGCAGTCAGCAGAATTAGCCTGCAATACTGCATTCTAACCAATGCACCATCATGGCTCAAGGCATGTCAACTTAAAGACAATATTGTGGATTTCTTAGCACCATTATGAGATGAATATATGTGATTAAAATGGTAATCTTTTTCAGAAATGTATGGACAAAATGCATATGCAGTGATGTCCTGCCCTTATAAACACTTTTGAATTGCACCCTCATTTCTGGTAGCCCTCCCTCCCTCACAGCATCTGATTCAGCTATTCTTTCCATAACAAAATAATTTCTGGAGCCAAAGTGTCATCAACAAAAAAATATCATGCAAAATATTGTCTGAATAAGAGTCACCACATCTGAATCACTCTGTATCACAATTACTGATGTAGTCATTTTTTCCCCATCTCTCCAAGCAACTCGTGATTATCAAATGTTACTTTAAAAGTAATTGGAAAGGATCAAGTTTCAAATAAGACATTTTAATGCTTGTCACTATCATGGCCAAAATATTATTTTTATATCTGAGGTTTAGTCTTAATGTAAAGAATAGCCTGTTGTATTATACATTATATATATGATATCTACACTGTAACCAAATGTTATTCAAGAGCTGGTATTTCTGCTTTCTATCTGTCATTTTATTGCTTGACCCACTACTTACCTCTTTTTCATTGTGTCTTGATATTATTTTTGTTATTTTTAATCATCATACACAGTTAGCCAGTTGTTTAGACTGGGTTTGGCATTTTTGTCCACCCACTGAGTCCTTACCATTATTGCAGGATTGAAGCTGTTCCACGTAAAGCTGCCTTTGGCAATTGACTGATGGTGGATTTGTCAATGCCAATGGTGTTCAAGTGGTGTTCCAGTTATTTTGGGATTGCATCCAAGGCACCTATTACTATTGGTACTACCCTTGCTTGCCTTTGTCACAGTCATTCTATTTCTATTTGTAGGTCTTCGTATTTTGCTATTTTTTCCAATTCTTTCTCTTCTATTTTGCTGTCTCAAGGTACTGCCACATCATCATCTTCATCATATCATTGCACAGACACTCAGATGTTCAGACTGGGGTTGGCATCATCATCATCATCATTATTATTACAGGTAATCCCTGGGTTATGAGCGTTCCCTTAGCGAATGTTTGAAGTTATGCGATAAGTGCCCCCTACCATTTGCGAACAAGGGGGAAAGGGATTATGGGGAGCATGAGGTATTTCAAAGGGTCAGGGAGGCCTTGGGTAGTCTTAGATAGGTGGCCTTTTCCATCACTAGCCCCCCTGGTCTTCCCCACCCTGAAATATCTCATGTGCACTTAATAAGCCTCATATTCAATTAGCAAATGTGTGGGCAAAAGGAGGGAGTGATCCCAATCAAGGTATGAGATTTACTCCCACAAATTCTCAGGTTATGAATGGGATGGGCAGGCTCCATTACTTTCATAACTCAAGGATTACTTGTATTTGGTCATTGACCAAAATAAAGAATTTACTTACTATTTCCTGCTCGTTGTAAGATTTTAGAAAAACACTGTGCTGTAAAAGACTATATACTTAGCAAGGAATTAAATTATTTTCTATTTGCTCTATATGTAATGTTCAATTTACAACCACAATTGGGATCAGATATCTCATCATTAAGCGATGCAGTTGTTAAGTGAATTGTACCTGTTTTTACAACCTTTTTTTTGCTATGGTTGTTAAATGGTAGTTCTTAAATGAATTACATTGTTGTTAGGTTAATTTGGCTTACCCCATTGTCTTTGCTTGTTGAAATCCCCCTGGGAAGGTTGCAAATGGTGATTTCATGAGGCCAGGATGCTGCAACCATCGTAAATACATGCCAGTAGCCAAAATTCAAGTGCCTCAATTTTGACAATGTCACAGGGATGATGTGATGGTTGTAAGTGTGCGGACAGGTTGTAACTTTTTCAGTGCCATTGTAATTTTGGTTGACAAATGGTTGTAAGTTGATGACCTGTATTATAACCCATTATTGCAAGGGTCCTCAACCCCAGTCCATGGACTAGCACCGGGCCACAGCATTCCAGAAACTGGTCTGTGCACACAACAAAGACTCATTCATGTGATGCAGCAGCATATGAAACCACGCCCCCTCTGGTCCACGGAAAAACCTATCTCCACAGAACCGGTCCCTGGTACCCCAAAGGTTGGGGGCCACTGCATTATTGGATTCCTTCTTGGAATAACATTACAATGATAAAGGCTGCTATGCACAGGAATCCTGTGTCACTTGCTGCTTGCAGGGCTGCTTGAAAAATGAAAAGTGTGACAGTACCTTTGCTCTTCAAATGACCTCTATGATTTGCATAGGAGGGAGTAATTACAGAAAGTTAATTTCAGTACCTAGCCATGCATGTGGCTTCCTTCTCTCCCTCCCTCCCTCCCACCTTCTCTTTCTTGTACAGAAATCTTCATCTTTTACATTTCACTGTCTTTTGTTTACATCATCTCCCTTGCAACAGCAGGCTACAATGAAGTTTACTCTTAGGATTTTTACTGATAAAATTTTGGGGTCTAGTCATTGCAGATATATCTTTACAATATGCTTTTCTTTTTAGTAGGTATCAGCCCTGCTGGGTTACTGAATTTTCATTGCAAACAGAGGTCCTTTCAAGATCCAAATCTTGTATAGAAAAAGAGCATGTCCATGAAGGCATCCTGGTTTTAATACCAAATGCCTGGGATATTGGTAAGTGTCACTTGAAAAATATACATTTTTCCCTGTTAAGATTTCCTTGAAATGGTGGAAAAACGCATGTGCAGTCTATTAAAGCCTCTGTGTATCTTCTGACAAAGAAAGGCTGTGGCCTAGTCATAATATATATAACTTACATAGAGAAGCTCCCTTCAGTCCTTAGCAGAAAAGGATAGGCTAATTATTATGAGGGACATCTAGAATCTTTCAAATGTTGGACTCAGTTGTTGGACTTTAATTGCCATCAACATCGCCCAGAATGGGTCAGGGATATTGGGAATCCATAGATTACTAATAGATTAGTCCATATAAATTAACCCAGAGGGACGCAGAACATCCACATCTGAGCTAACAAAAAAATTATCTGAATATAAAGCATTTTGTCATAGTTCCTAAGCATCCATAGAATTTGTGTAAACCAGTTCAAAACAGCCCATACAGCTCCCCCCTCTGAATTTGTGTTTTGTAAGTTTCATCATTACAATGGTTTTGGTTTTCATTGTTTTCAGACAAAAGCAGTTCTTAATATACAATGAAGTCCTTCTGATGTTGAAGTAATTTGAACCCTGCCTGTTTTCCCAGGCCTTGGGATGGAGTGGATGATCCCCACCCTCTGTTTAAGATTGTATTGCTGTTTTATAACTGTCTTGTAATTCTTTCTTTTTATTCTATTAATCTGCTTCGTATTATTTTTTCAATACAATTGTAATTAAAATATCCCGTTAAGAGATTTTCAAACAGAAGTCTGAATCAGAAATGGTCAGAAATAATCTAATGGATCCTGCAGGAACAGAACTAGATGATAGATTAGGCTTTAGTATATGTGGGTAGGTGTAGAAAACATTGTATAATCATTTTTTCTGTGAGTGAAAATATTCTATCCATGCTTGGCTGGTGTTGGTGTAGAGAGGAAACCAGTTTATGGTCGGTGTATAGTAGCAGGTGCATGGTTATCAAGATTGTCACATTTTCCATATCAGAATTGTTTTTTTATGGGGGATGCTTTCTGATGAGCATTAAGAGGATCCTGATTATTGTCTGTACATAAGCTGCCCCTTTGGTATGGGGCTACAATATGGAGTTATTCTGGAAAGTACCTGCCCACGATGCTAAGGGATATTTTAAAACTTTAGCATGTTGAATTTTGGAAATTCAGAGTACTGGGCTTTTCAACGTTGAATTGGTTAATCATAGCCCTGATTTTTTTTTATTCCTGGTCAACTTATACCTCGGTGTGATTTTTGTTTGTATTTGCTGGGCATAAATTCTGAAACTGCCTTAAGGTATGATGCAGGAAGCCTTGTGAAATAGTACCACAAATTCAATTATGATGAGTCACTGGCAGCTGGATCATCTGTCACCAGCATCCTCCTAATCACATCCTCAAATTGATTTTTGGCTCAATGAATAGATATCAAATCATGTGTTTCTCCAATTGTTACTTTCCTAGATTGTCTAGATGCAGAAATCCTGCAAATTTTATATTCAGTATGCAATTAGAAGAGGATCCACCTTCAGAAGGATTTCTCACTGATCATTGTATTGAGACTTTCATTTAATTAACTGTATCCTCCTCCTCCTCCTCCTCCTTCCCTCCTCCTCCTCCTCCTCCTCCTCCTCCAAGTCAGTCTTGATTTTTGGCAACCACGTACTTGGCTTTCTTGACAACACTTTAGGGATGATTTGTCACTGTCTTCTTCCTAGTGCTGAGAGAGAGTGACTGGCAGAAAAGTCACCCAGTTGGCTTTGTGCCTGAGACAGAACTAGAATTCCTATCTCCCAGTTCTAGCCCAGTACTTTCAACCACTAAATTAGCTTTCACCAAGTCTAATTACATTTAGGAAAATGGATACAGAAAAGAAACAATTTGAAGAAATGCTTGTCTTAAAAGCAGCAAGATAATACTAGCTTATGGGTCTGCTTTCCATATATTTCTACACAATTTACTGACAGAACTGTAACATAGAAGTGATTTTTATAGATTAACAATATGTTTCTTTTTTTCCTCTTAGCTTTGTTAAAAGTCCAAATGTTTCAGTTGCAGATGGGCTGTGGTTGTTCCTTGTTTCTCGTGGAAGAAGGCTGCAGTTAACATGAAAGTCTGCTATAGAAACACAACCAGCAGTCAGAACTAGAGCAAGCAGGGGCAGCTTCTTTAAAAAGGGGAAGAACCAGTGCTTTGTAGAGAAGACGGAGGAACTAAAATCAGACTAAACAAACCTGAGAAAACATTTCCTTGCTACTTAGGGGAGACAGAAATGCCTATCTCTCTTCATCCTCCTGCTCCCGATCTCTCAGAGTGGACAGGGAAGGATTAATATGAATATGATGTGTGGACTGTGTGTTGCACTGATGATTTTCTCTACTTAGGTAATGAAACATTGACTTGCAAACAACCAAAATCAGAGAGTACCAAGGACTCCACAGTTCAATCCTGGATGAAATTTATTCTCTTCTGCTGATGTGAATAGGTCAGACATTCGGTTAAATTACATTGCTCTGTAAACCAAGAATCCTATAACATGATATTCACAATTGCACAGAATGGAGCAACTTTGTTAGCTACTTATAATTAGACTTATCCTTCAAACCATTCTTTTGCATCTGATGCGGTAAAGAGAGATTGGGGATTGAAGCTGCATCCCCACCGCCATGTATTATGAAAGAAAAACATTGTTTTCATTAGATGCTCGTTTTGTTTGGAACTGGAGGCCCTCTCATGGCCATCGTCACAAATAATTTATCATGCATTAACACCATGTAAAAGAGAGAAATAAGGAAAAGTATAAATCTACAGATGTTTGCTACAAGAGAAAGTTAGATTAAACAGAAGGTGGGAGTGAATAAATATGGTAAACAGCTGAGAATTTTTAGTAATGGTAGTATATAATGAATGATAACCCTAAAGGGAAGATACAAAGATATGAGACAGAAAAGAAAGGTGCCTGAAAAAAGAAAGGCAAGATGTCAACATAAGTCAGATGAGATAACTGATGCACAATAGTTAAAACATGGTCCTGAGCATCTTGCTGCAGTAGTACTGCCAGTTTTGCAGTAAGAATTCTGGAAAATCTTTTTCTGATTTTTCTACTGAAAGCTACTTCAAACGCCAAGGCTATAATACGAAGCTCCCTCACTTCTACTTTTAAAGCTGAAGTATTCCCACCAGAGGTGCCTTCTGATTCTCAGCTGCAGCCATGCTGATTGAGAATGGGCGTTGGTTCTTACCTGACACACCATTTCTCTTCGAGCTGCGAGGATCATCCAGAGAGTGGGAGGTGCTTCAGTCCGTATTGATTGTAGGCTGAGCTTAATTACTGAGCAACGCCCCTCCCTCCATCACATGGCTCCATCAAGGCGTTCCCCAGTTTATGCGAAGTCAAGAGGGAAGAGAAATCCGTACTCTCATCTTCCTAGACTTAAGGATTCATTGGCCGAAACAAGACCCCACCAGACAGGAAGGATAAGGGTGGGGCTGGATGATCCTCGCAGCTTGAAGAGAAATGGTGTGTCAGGTAAGAACCAACGCCCATTCTCCTTTGAGCTGCTCGGATCATCCAGAGAGTGGGACATACCAAAGCTCGGCTGTCCTATGGGAGGGACCCCGTCTGGCTCGGGAGCCTCTCTAGGTCCTTGAGGACCCGCTGTAGGACACGTCTGCCAAACGAGGCCTTAGCTGAGGCAAATATGTCGATCTTGGAATGCCTAATGAAGGGAGACGGAGGAGTCCGGGTGGAAGCCTGGCAATTATCAGTGATTGGGGCCTGAGTGACCCAAGTTACCGGGGTATCCGCATCTCTGGTGGGATGTACTGTAATTTTGCTAGTACTGGCAAGCCTGTGACAAGCGAGAGCTGGAGATAGTAGCTCTGATCCAGAGGCCGATGGTTGGAGGGGACACTTCGTGGCCCAATGTCTTGGGTTGAAAGGAAAGGAATAGGGATTCAGACCTCATGAAGGTCGCGCATAAAGTAGATGCGAAGGGCACGTTAAAGGCATCTCCCTCTCGCGCGAGGGTTTGGGCAGAGGTTTGGGAGAATGAGCTCCCCTGCCTTGTGAAAGGCTAGGTTGACCTTGGGCAATAAGGCAGAGTTGGGCCGGAGAACCACCCGGATGGCGAGGAAGATGCAGAGGTCCTTTCTTACTGACGATGCTGCAATCTCCGATATTCGACGAGCCGATGCAATGGCCACCAGAAACAGAACCCTGAATGTTAAGAGCTGGAGGGAGGATTCCATGAGAGGCTCAAAGAGGTGCTCAGTGAGGGACACAAGCACCCTATTAAGGTCCCAGGCAGGGTATCAGTGAAAGGTTGGAGGACACAAGTTAGTGGGTTGTCTGAGGGATGCCTTAATACAAGGGCTGACCTGGGATAGGAGACACCACTTGCTGAGTTATTTCGGGTGACATCATGGGTTCGGTTAGTTGAGGGCCGTCTGGAAACTAAGATGGATCAATAACCTGATCAGGGAACTTCTCTTTTTTTTTTTTAAACGGTTCTACTCAATCTCTAGACAGCTAGCTAGAGCCAGTGGGATCCGGATACAGAAGGGGCCCCTGAAAAAGGGAGATCCCCCTGCGGGGGGATTTTCCAGAGAGGAGCTACCGATAGGTTGTGGAGGACCGCCAACAAAGGGCGCCTGGGCCAGGAGAGAGCCACTGGAGACAGTTCTGCATTCTCGGGATCAGCTTCTGTATGACTCTGGGAAACTAGTGCTAGTGGGGATGCGCATGGGGGCCCTGGGAGCCGGGGGCAATGTAGGGCGTCATAATTCTAGGCCCCATGGGAGGGGAACCTCGAGGGAAAACAGGGGTGTGTGTTGAAGGGGATGTGAAGAGATCCTTGACTGGTAGGCCGAAGATTGTGGTCACCCCTTGAACAGAGATGGGAGGAGGCGCCGTTCAGATTGGTCCACCATGGCCCTGCTCAACCAATCCGCTTTGGTGATTAACACTCCTGAGATGGCTCTGCTTTAAGGGGGAGGAGATTGTGCTCAGCCCCGTGGCAGAGGTGCTTGGCTTCTCTCATTAAACGAGTGGTCTGGGTGCCCCCCTTGTCTGTAGACGTGAGCTTTGGCGGTGATGCTGACGGTGAGGAGGACACAATGCCCGTGTACCTGAGGGAGGAAGCTGCGCGGGGCCAGGAGTATGGCGTGGAGTTCCACCCAATTTATATAGCATACCCGTTCTGTCTCCGACTATCTGCCCTGTGCCGAGAGAGGGGATCTTGCATGATACCACTACACCAGCGGCGCCCTTCGAACGAGTGGATAGAGTGCCCCATTTGGACAGGCAGGTGTCTGTGGCGAGGGAGGACCGTTGGGGCTCCCTGAAGTAGTGGCCCTTGTTGATGGTGGGGTTGGACCGCCGGAGGAGAGGGGTAAGGCCCCTTGGAGGGACCCTAAGCATGGATTTTTGGATTACTTCTACCTGACGTTTGAAAGAGAGCAGGAACCACTGAGGGGTTCTGGTGAGAAAACGGGCCCAGGAAACAATAGAAATGCTTGAGACCAGCCTACCCAATGATTTAGACAATTCTAATAGTGTTGCCTTTTGATTGCCGGATATGTTTGACGGATCCCTGTATGCTAAGGAATCTCTCCGAGGAGAGAACTTTTTTTCCCTTTAACCAAATGAATTATGGGCTCGAGGTGGTTCATCCAGTTAGATGGTGACAGCTGGCGCTCGCCAGATTACGAGGAGCCCATGGTCTTGGGGGGCAGAGAGAGAGCTCTGGGGTCCCTCTCTGCTGGATGTCTGAGGGGGGGCAGGATGAGAAGTCCCCGAGGTAAAGGTGGAAATGAATGGAGAGGTTCCTGAGGGGAGCCGCTAGAGCCGTGAGAACCTTAGAAGGTTCAGGGGACCGATATCAACTCAAAGGGAGGTCCACATAATGAGAGAGGTGAAGGTTGAAACAGAACCTGCGGAATTTGGATGGGAGAGCCCGGAAGGGGATGGGTAGAAACGCTTCTGGAAGAACAATAGAAGAGAGCCGGTCCCCTTGCCTGGTACCCAATAGGAAGGACTGCAAAGTGTACATCTTAAACTTGCGGAGGCAGGAAAGATTAAGTCGTTTTAGGTCTAGGATTGTTCTCCATCCACCTGAGAGAGTGGGGACCCCAAGAGGTGGGAGCAAAAGGCGCCGTCTTCGTTGAGAGGGTGGGACAGGTTGGATAGCCTGTATGATGGGGTGTGTGTTTCCGAGCCAAGGCGTCGGAAGAGGCTTCCGCTTGATCCCTTGAGAGGTCTCTTATGGGTGCTGCCCCTTCTGTTCCTGTCACCCGAATCAGCTCAATCCTTCGGGATGGCTGAAAGGAGGGGGGGATCGGTACCTGGGAGGGGAGAGAGGCTGGTAGAAGGGTCGGGGGACCCTCTCCGACATGGCTGGGGGCTCTGGGCTCTGGCCTCCACGAGAGAGGGAAGGATTTTTTTGCTTTGGGACTCAACTAGCGGGGGTTCCAGAGCTGAGCTGGTGATTTGTCTCCCTTGAGGGGAGCAGTAGCCAAGATGTAGTCTGACATTCGCCTGTCGGTGTTTGAGCCAGGGTAGGCGTGGGGCTGTGACAAGAGAGGTTAGGGCACTACTGGAGAACTTAACTGAATGGTAGGTGGCGACGGCCGAGGATTCTGCCACGCCATAAGGTTAGCGATGTCCTGATGAGCCCTTGATGGGATGAGGGGACATGCTGTTATAGTTGACGGGTCCATCGGGTCAAGGACCCGGTGAAAGGGGAAGCGGCAGAGCTGATCTGATGGCCCAAGCATAGGCTTGGAGAGCCCAGTATCGTAAGGCTAGTTCAGGCCTCTTGTCCTCGGTTGACAGAACCTCCAGAGGATCACAGGGGAGGAGGAGGATGCTAAACCGACAAAGGGCTCATCCCCCTCGAGGGTATTAGGTGGGCTGGAGGAGTCTGGATTGGGGATAAAAAACTCCTTGTCCTGGCTGGATGGGGCAGGGGAGGCCCCGGTGGAGGTCAGCTGTTTTAAACCAGGTCAGAGAAGAGGGGCGTAGCTGGAATCACTTCAGCTCCCACAACGGGCTGCTTGAAAATTGGAATCCTCTGAACCCTCCTCTGAGGAAGGGAGGGCAGAGGGAGACTGTGTGTACAGGCCAGAGATGCTATTTTGGGGCCTTAAGGATAAGCGATTTGAACAGGAGTGGCTAAAACAAGCTCACCGAGGAGGGATGGTCGGGGGTAAGACCCTCATCCTGGGACATCTCCCCCTCCATAGACGTTTCCGACAGGGGTTCACTGCAATGAGATGGCCCCAATTCGAATTCTTCCTCCTCCCTGAATTGATCTAGTTACCTTCCTCGTCCCCCTGTTCTCTTTCTGGAAGAGGACAGTCCCTCTTTAAGGTACCTGACTGTGGTAGGATCCGATCCAAGCAGGGACCTGACCGATGGCGACTCGTGTTCGGGAGTCATTGGGAGGAAGCTGGGTCTGGAAATTTGTTGGAGACCTTCTGCAATCCCCTGGCGGATAGCCAGCTCCATCCATGACCTCATTTGTTCTTGAATCTCGATTATGTCCCGCTCCTCTTGGCACAGACCAGCGGCCGTAGAAGTAAGAGTAATCCAGAAAGAGGGGGGGGTGAGTAGAGTTAGAAGGATAGGAGGGGGGCTGGAGGCACCGAGAGAGACCCCCTGGATCACCTGAGGAATTCCTTCTCCAATGCTTATGACGCCTTAAGGCATCTCATACAGCAATAGTGCTTATGTATCACATTGTAGTGCTTTAGAGCTCTCTGTAAGCAGTCCATAGAGTCAGCATATTGCCCCCAACAATCTGGGTCCTCACTCTACCCATCTTGGGAGGATGGGTCAGCCTTGAGCCCAGTGGACCCCGAGCTGCCAAGCTGTAGGCAGCCGGCTGCAGAATAGCTTTGCAGTATTGCACTGTCATCACTGTGCCACCGGGGCTCCTTAGAGGCCTTTGAAGTTTCCTTAGCCTGGCTGCGCAAAAGGTGAGACTTCTAATTGGCCTTCAAGGAGGGCCTTAGTTGTCATCTGCCATTTTAAGAGGTAAAGATCATACAGAAGGATAATAGAGGTGGTTGGCTCGCCTAGGGTTCGGCCTACGACAAAAGGCCGGGTGTCCTTTTGGCTGGTCCGCATCCCCCTTTTGGAATTTGATGTAAATAATATGTGATATTATTATTATGATTATTACAGGGATTTCCCATGTATTTTGATTCCATTTTTGTTTCATTGTTGCACATGCTTAGCATGTTAGAAGTACAGGGTCATTTGCCATTGTACTATTAGTAATGCTCTGAGCATTGTTTTATCTGTATAAAAATATACGTATATATGTATATACAGTGTATATATTCATATATTATTATTTATTTTTAATAATTTATTTTTATTTTATTTTTTATTTTGGTCACATAAATTCCGATCTCAGTCTGTGGCAACCCAGGCAAAACTTATCCAATTGGTCAAATGAACGCCTGAGGCCTCTTTATGGCACTGGGTTGGAGAGATGAGGCCTCCAGCAGCTTTGCTCCCAGTCGACAACTGGGAGTACCAGGGGTGCTGCTATACTTCGCCCTAAGCGCTGCTGCGGAATAGCCAACGATACCAAAGAGAAGAGAGGCTCTGAACAAGCTGGGGAAGCCTGTTTGGTGAGCTAAAGCACTTGCAGCGGTCAGAATGGAGATCGGAAAATTGATTAGCTCCCGACCACGAGGCGGTGCCCAAAATGGCGGCCGCCTACCAGTCTAACGTCGGGGCTGCTCAGGGCGGAATTAAGCCCCTCCGGCAAGGCTAGGAGGCCGATAGGGGCGGCGCGGCGTTCGTGGGGGGGAAGAACCAGTGGCGCTTTAAAACGCAAGCAGTTCGAGCCGCTAACATAGAGCGGCTGGAAGCGGCAGGAATTGAGATCGAGGCTGGGGGGGGGTTGTTTAGTGCAAGAGCGCTCAATACCGCCCATTTTTCTCCCCCCTGGGGGGGCAAGGAACGCGCTCCCCTTTCTCTAGAGACACAGCCAGATTGCACAGAGGCTAAGGAAAAAACAAAACTAAAGCAAACCTTAAGCAAATATGAAAAGTCCTGAAACGGCCAGGGAGGGATAAACAACGCAGCCTAACTCTCACGAAGGCTGAGCATAAACTGGGGAACACCTTGATGGAGCCACGTGATGGAGGGAGGGGCGTTCCTCAGTAATTAAGCTCAGCCTACAATCAACACGGACTGAAGCACCTCCCACTCTCTGGATGATCCGAGCAGCTCAAAGGAGAAGTTCTGGAGGCTTGTAATCTGCGGTATGGAAGGCTTCCAGCTGGGAAAAGAAAGAATGGGGTACAATGATGGGAACAGGATAAAAAGAACCGATTTCACTGCCCAGCTACAATCTTGTCATATTATTATTACAAGGTGACACATCACTAGAAGGCTTAGGTAAGGAAGGAAGGAAGGAAGGAAGGAAGGAAGGAAGGAACTCTGCTGGGTTCCAGCAACTATAGAATGATAGTGAGCCAAACAAAAAGAAGAGAAAATGTAAAGTGGAAGATAAATATGAATGTTGCCACAGTTTCAGAGATGGCACAAAATAAGCAACTTCCAAATGTTCAGGTTTGTGGATGTCAGTTCCATGGAAGGCCTGCACAGATTCACTAAATGTTAGGCCTTCCTTTTTAAATTTTTCTTACAGAATCAGTGGGAACAATCTCAGAGTTGCCTTTGTTTCCAAACTTCTAATAAAGCTCTTCTACTTCTGACTTCCCACAGCCTCTTTGCCAGTCTCACAGGCTTATAGGTGAGCTGTTTTATCTTTTTGTCCTGTGTTTGTCTATTTGTGCCTCAAGGGAAAATTATGCATCTTCCTGGTAGGAACACATAGCAACAAAAACGTATCTTAAGACTCTACAGATCACTCCATACCTCCCAGACTCCCAAGAGGCATTTTCCCCAAGAAAATAAAAATGAAAGTTATTACAAGCCACAAATACTTTACATGCATGAATTTTGTGAGAATGTTTATTTACTTTTGCGTATGGAGAAAACCTCACAATATGGTGCTCAGGAATGAAAAAAGACTGTCACTTGCTGTCACAGCTCTTTTGCTCTCTTTGATATAGAGAGCAATATATAACGAACACAATTCCCCTGGTTATTCTGACCCACATGGAAGGCGCTTACTCTCTGCATGTCTGAAGGGCTTTTGCCAAACTTGCTTGAGGTCCATACTTCATACAAACTTGTGCAAGAAGCAATACTCTACAACTGCAGTGCCGCAGGAATTTTGGCTTTTTTGCTGCCACTTTTCTCTTTTCGTGCCTCCTGTCTACTAGGAAATAAAGCAAAGCTTTTATTCTCCAAGAACAGCAGTGGGTGGTAAGTGAGGGGATCAGAGAGCACTAGGTGGGAGAAGCACATTCCTATTCTTGGTTGCATGTTAAAAGAAACAGAACAATTCTCTAGATTGCCAGCCTAGCAAACCTCTCATTTAGACTGACCCTTACAAAGCTTAGCTCCACAGAGGGTAGGATAATATTCATGCACAAGGCAGTCTTCTGTTGCAAGTCATTCTGTTTTATTATCACATTCTTCTCACTGCATCATTCTACATTTTGAGAGTACTTTCAGTAGTGCATCAAGCTTTGGGGCTAATGTCTTCATCCTATAGGACTGATTTACTTCCCCAGATTTTCTTAGTGAGAATCTACAGTATTATTCTGTTTCCTGCTCTCTACCAGGCTGGGCAGCACATAGCCTCAAGACGACATCTGGGTCTTGGCAACTACCTCTCTGTTTCCCTGCTTGTGCTCCTTCAAACATTAGCTGCTCCGTTTGTTTCCCCAGAAAATGATTGTGTACTCCCTGGCAGCCCTTAAACAGCTGTTAGGTAATCTGCCCAGGGAAAGTGTACTATTGAAGTACACAAACATTTTTTTTTCTCAAGCCAATAACACTCACCTGCAGCTCTTTCAGCAGGCTGCCAGATCTCTTTCCCGACAGAATTGTTGGGATGAGATGGGGAGAATCTCCTTCCCTCCTTCCCCAAACCTGGAAGCTGAATATTGCAAACAGAACATTGATATGCAGAAAGACTGCTGGGAGGGGTGACAACGAGGCTTTATCTTCCAGTAAATTGGTTCAAAATATGGACGAGGTAGAGATACTTGCATGGATGTGTGCAAAATTGGCATGGAGAAAAGGCTTATCTCAGATCATTCCCAACATATTTCCTCCAAGGATGGTGCAGAAATAAGACAAGCCAATAAGACATAATTAAATCTGATGGCCAGGGCAGGCTAGTATGAATATGAAAAAGCACGGTGGATAAAATAAGGACAAAATTATCATGGGCTGAATGTTATTTGCTCTGTATCACTGTCTGGAGATCCTCCTGCAGATAGAATATCATGATACCTTTGAAAAACCAGGGCAAGCAAAATAGATTGACTTCTACTGTCTTTCATTGGGAGACATTTTTCAGAGCAATCAAAGCAATTTCAGTACAAAAATTGCCTTTTTATGGTTAAATGGCAGGATAAAAATGCCAAACATAAATAATGAATAAAGTAAATAAAATTTAGTCTTGGAAGGCTTTTGGAAACAGTTAATGTCTACAGCAAAACAAAAGGATGGGATAGAAGAAAGATTCATCACTATTTTAAGATGTACCAAAGGGTTTTTGAACATAGCAGCAGTGCAGTGGAGATAAAGCAGGCAGGGCTGGAACAATATGCATATTTAAAACCAGTTCTTTGGATTCACATTTTTTTTTGATTCAGCATCTGAGCAACACAAATCCCATTACCTAACAAGTGAAGTGAGTGCACAACAGTTGGATAGGAGCCTAGGCCAGAATGAAACCTTGGACACATTTTAAAAGGCAGAAAATAAAATAATTTAAAAAGATAATCTCCCAGGAAGCAGTCAGGAGAGGTCTGTTCTCCATAGTGCCCTGCATAAAACACCTGCGGTAGCTATGAGACGGTCTGCATAGGTGCCTGAGCATCCTAGAGAGAGGTATCCATTTCACCGGATAGAAGCAGCTGTTCTGCACCTGCTCTTAAGAGTTATGCAAGAGGAAAGCTTCCTTTCTTGCTGCATGTCATCCAAATAAACAAAGAGGAAGGTGCACCTGAGATGTATAGAACGGCTGTGGATGCTAATGAAATTGATTTTACCCTTTTAGGTAACTTGTTAGTAGGAACAGGTTAGTTCTACCTACTCTCTACCCCCTTTTAATGAAAGAATTGTGCCCACTTACAGCATTATGCTGTTATTGTTACTGTTATTACTACTGATTGCATATGAAAACACAATATAATTGGTATGTCCACCCGCCACCCCCATTAGAAATGCTAGACTTAGACTCATCTAATTGAAACAAAATAAGTAAGAAAAAGAGTGGTGGATCTTTCAATGCTTTTTTAATTCTTATCAAATAGCGTTAGCATGATGGGGGTATGGCAGTAACCCAGGAACAGGCAAAGAGAGACCAAGTAAAAATCAAGCACTCAAAATCTCAATTCATTTACATAGAGTTTTAAAAGTTCCCAATGTCCCAACTTTCCTTAATAAAATCATTTAGACCTGCACAGACATTTAGTGTGAATAAGATGCATAAATGCTGCTACTTATCTCCTCCAAGACATATGTTACCCCCCCACTCCCCTTCTGGGCATCTCAAATATTCTAATAGCCTGTTGTTGGTGCTTCCCTCTCTCTTTCTTGTGCATTCAGTCCAAATATTTGGCAAGGCAGATTATCCCACTGTAGATTGGGCAAGCAGTTATAATAGGCAGTTTGAATGACACAGAGAACAATAAAAGACCTAGTCCTCGGCAGGAGTGTTGCTATGGCATGCAATGGAAGAACCCTGCAAAAATCTTAAAGTAGCCTGGAGGGCAACACATGGGTATTTCTTGCCTTTTCAGACATAAAACTAGCAAGTCTATTCCCTACTGGAAAACATAAGCTTTGCTGCTGATCTGCTAGGATTTCTGCTGATAACCAGAGCAAAAAAGGTGAAGACATGGGTAGAGCTGTTAAAGGTCATTGTGTATGCTCATGTGCAAGGGAATTTCTGGAGCAGAGGCAATTTTCAAAACAGAATCAGAACATAAAGGAGCATTTTGTAAGTGTGAGACTGAATGTTGAATGTTTTTGGAACTCCACCAAATTTTAATACAAAGTGATCTCACCTGAATCTTCTATATTAATGTTGGAATATAATCTTGGATGGAAACCATATGGATATTTATTTTTCTGTTCTCAACTTCTCATTGTAGTTTTTCCTCTATACCATGTCCAGTGAGCTGGCAGGGTCAGATGAACCATTTCTGTTTTTTAGTTTTTTTGCAGAAGCTTTTGAAATTAGACTGGAAGCTGCAAATTTGGCATAATTGCTCTATATTCCATGATCCCTGCACACACATTCACATCCAATCTGTAAAAGAATTGATCAAATCCACCCACCCACCCACCCATCCACCCACCCATCCATCCATCCATCCATCCATCCATCCAACCAATTAATTTACAGAATGCTCAACTCCCAAGAGATACTAACATATCCAAAACCAACAAAAATTAACAAACGCTTGGCATCCACCCTACCCTAAGTTTGGGAGTAGATCCATATTTTTAATGACTTCCAGAAAAGCTGTAGTATGAGACACATATGAATGGGGGGATCCTTCTACAGAAGGCAGGCACCACAACAGAAGATATGCTTTCTAGGTCCTGATAATGATACGATTGAGGTGATCTAGTGCATACACACTTGTTCAATTTGATCGGGTGGACAGAAACTATCAGACATAGCCTCTCTCCTCAAAAATTTATTAGGTTATAAAATAAGATACATGGCCTCTCAAATAGCAGACCCCATGCTGTGAAGGGCCTTATTGATGACACACAACTGAATTGCAACTGGAAGTCAACTAGCAACTAGTACAATTCATGAAGCAGGGATGACGTGTGGCATAATGTGATCAGCCACTGCTGCCCAGGCTGCTGAATTCTAGACCAACTGGATCAAGTGATCTTTGAGGGAAGCCCCATACGGAATATATTATAGTAATCAGTCAAGAGGTGATAAGAGAATGAAAGGCTGCCTGAAGAGATGGGCAGCAACCGGTGTACCATGCGGACCTGTATAAAGGCCTTCTTGACTACAGCTGTCACTTCTTGACTACAGCTGTGAATTCAGAAAGACCCGCAGTTGCACACCAGTCTTGAATGGGAAGTATAGCCCCTTATGAGACCAAATATGAAAAATCTCAGATACATGGACCCCAAATAACCAACCAATTTTGTCAAGATTGAGTTTCAGTCAATCTAGATTGTAAGAACCTTCAGACACTGGATCAGGATATCGACAGCATCATCTGGACAGCTCAGGTTTCAATTAGACATTAGTCAATAGACCTCAAATTGATGGATGGACCTACCCAGTAGTTTCATGTACATTTTGAACAGGAAGGATGAAAGTATCGAGTCCTGTGGCACCTCACAGATGAAGGATTGGGAACACGATTTCTCCCCCTTCATCAAAATTCACTGTGACTGGCCAAAGAAGAAGCAGAAGCAACATAAAACAGTACCTCCCACTCCCAGTGCGTCTCAAAGGATACTGCAATTGAACGTACAGAAAACCATTGAAAGATCACCTCCCACACATCACATCACAAAGGCAAACATAATCACCTCCATATTGTACATGACTGTAATGGATCCAAATAATCTACTTCCTCCAAAATCCTATCCAACTCTTATTAGACTAAGGTCTTATAACTTTTCCTTTAAAAAAAAGGGAGATTGGAGACTGCACAATAGCTATCCAGCATTGTTAGATCCCTCCCTTAGTGAAGCTGATAACATAGCATGGATCCAACTATTTCCTACTTTAATAATCCAGGAGGATCCTGAGTCTAATAAACAAGAAGCTGAATCAGAGGACCTTGATCACGTCTTCAGGAATCACAGGATCAACTTCATCCAGATCATTCACAAGATGCTAGGCACCTCAAATATTTCCATCTGATTGGAGTCTAGTTTTGAGCAATCTGATCAATTTTGTCCCCAAACTTCAAGAAAATTCCTCATAGCAGCTCTAAAGATGTTCCTGTGGACCATTCCTTCCCAGCAGAGAATCCCTTATCTTAAATAGGGTCAAAATCATTATTGTAATTTGCCCAGACTTGTTTAAGATAGGTGACCCTATAACTCTTTTTAAATGAATAAATGGATAGCTTATTGGTGGATGCCACCAAACAAATGGTCCAAACCTGTGAAAACTCAGTAGGTGTCAAAATGACCATCTCAGAAATAAGTATCTGGGAAAAGCAGAATCAATTGTTTCTTTGAACTATATCAAGAGGGGCAGATAAAAAAAATATTTGTGTTAACTACTCTAAGGGATATTAGGCCTTTTGCTTCATCAAGACAGGTAGACAACCCAGCCTGTCTCCTTACGCTGTGGCTTTGCATAGTACAGCCTACTTCACTCTATCACTGCGACACTGTTCATGTATTCAATACTTACAAATATTTAAAAATAAAAAATTATATTACGAAAACTGAAGCACATCAGTTTTACAGTGTAGATGCTGTGTGTTCAGCTGAAAGCAAAAGCCGATAAAACATTGCATGTACCTTCAAAAGTGTGCATTCCTAAATATCCAGCAATCCTTCTCCTTATCTCTATCCCGATACTCTAAATAGACTTGGGTACCTTTGGCAGGTGTGCTTATCTTTAAATAAACATACACTGAGGCTCAACCTACACCTGGCGCTTGTTCAGATGGATGACACATCACTAGTGAGAATTATTTTTGAACAACAAAGCACTCCATTTGGCAGAAGCCCAAGAGAGCAGACGTTCCCCATGGGAGTCCAAGAGAAGATAGTCACTTTTTAATAGTAATTATGGGTTTGTCATCTAAAAGAAGCTCCTGAGCAGGGAGGACTGCAGAGAGATGAAGCTTGTGGGCTTTTGCACACCCAAATGTTTGTATGGGAAGAGTCCATAATTTTGAAGGGCTTCTTTCCCAATGCTGCCAGAGGGTCACCAGAAAACAATGTATTGGTAAGAAAACTGACAGGGAATTTTGTTCTCCAAGGAACCTGAAAGGTTAACATTGGAAATTCAGGAAAGAGAACTGTGTAATATAGTTTCCATTTGTTTTCAACATTAAATTCAAAAGACACTGTGCAGAGTTTTCCGCAATAATAATCAGAGTTGGCTTTGAGCCAGCTCTTATGTTTATTGCTTATCTATAAAATTCTGTTTTTTTACTGCAGGAAACAGGATGATCCACTAGGATTCTCCCTACGTTCTTCTGAATGGCAGGATTTTGCAAAGTCAGAGGACTCTTTCTTGGTCCATGTCCGTGCAATAGGTTAGCTCTTTTATAGTGAGCTTAATATACTTCATCAATGTAATATCATTCTGCAATGCTATTATCCAGTCAGGAAGTAAAATGTTGAACCAACAATTAAGACCAGTGCTAAAAATCGGCATGAACATCCTTAAGTTTCTATGGCTTAGTATTCGTGAGTTTTAAAATGTTATCGTTTTCTAATGATACAAATGGAAAATTGATCTCCAGTCAGCTACAATATTTGGAACTAATCAATACAATAAACAAATACACAGGGAATAAAGAAATCCAACTGCATCTATTTATGCACCCAAATTGAAACTGCATCCAGTAGGAGTCCAGAGAATGGGTACAGGAATATTTGTATGAGGATAATAACCATAAACTTTTGAAGACATGTGATACAGTAATCTAAGTATTTATTTCTACTGCTGCAATGGAATTCTACAGAAAAATGGGAACAGAAACATCGCAGCTTGTATTTTCTATAGATCAAATGTTATTTTGTATCTAGGATTATATAGACATGAGAATACACCTCTATCCTGACATAATCTGCATGCAGAATTTGGCCAAAAATACATTACAAACCCCAACAGCAGGACTGATAAAGCACTTGAATCCAACTACTTGGAAGCTGAATGCCCAACTTGAAAAGTTTTGTCCTGATTCAACCTTCAAAATCATATTATATGCTTCATGATAAGTCTACCAAATATTTAGCAAGGGAGCGCTGTAAAATAAATAGCTTATAATATTACTTGTAAAGAGAAGACGTTTGCTTTTATGTTCTAACAAACTGGCACAGGGTAGACTCTTTCATTCCTTCAGTAATAAAAAGCTTCCACAAACAAGACAGAAAGGGATATAATTTTCAGCTATTCTCATGCAGCACTACAAGAAATAAAACTTGCAGAAAATGGGGAGGCCAATGAAGGTACAACGAATGAGGACGACAACTAAAGTTACATCAAAGAGGGGAAATCAATAGGCCTTTGATCATAGAACAAAATTATTTAGCTCACACTTAAAAAAATTGGTTGTTTCTATATAAATTTTATTAAACATTTTAAAGGGAACATAAAAACCTAACATGAACTAATTCAGAAGAAAGAGAGGCAGAAATACACTAATACCGAAAGGATAAAAAGAAATAAATAAAAATACCAATTGGATAAAAAGAAAGAAGTTTCTGATTTCCTTTGTAGCAAATATAAGTACAGTTATGAAGTTACTCTCTGATTATAAAAATCTCACTTTTTTCTATTATCCATTTTTTTCCTAATAATCAAAACCCCAAGTCATAAGCGTATTTTTTTCTGTTTCATGCAATAAGTCTATAACTGTTTTCCAGTCAGCCACAAATGTAGATATTGTCTTTTCTTTAATCAAAGAAGTTAATTTTGCCATCTCTGCAGGTTTCATCATTTTCACCAATCATTCCTCCATTGTGGGTAGTCTTGTACATTTCCACTTTTGAGCATAACAGTTTTTTGTTACCTTATATGCATATATAGCTGTTCCAAAGTCCTTTGCTATTAGATGGCACCAACTGTGCAACAAGGCTTAAACAGAAGGGAAGGGTGTAGATTTGTGCATGTGTGAGTGGATTTTTTTAGAGAATACAGAAAACCTGATGAAGGCCTGAAAAAGATCATTTCTGATTACAAATCACAGAGAAAGTCTCAGCTGTGTAGTAATATTTGGAACAAAAGCTGAAGAAACATAAAAGGCAGTTTAGCCTTGTATCCATTAGTTTATATTTGACAAGAGAAATATCGCTCTGCTGAATTGTCTTATCCACATCACTTTGACAAATGAGGAACAGAGACATTACAAAATCTTATCCAATTATTCAAAAACTAAGTAGCTCTCAGAGGGCTCTTTCCTCTGGAAACTTAATTCAAAGTCAACAAAATTCAAGGATTAATTACTGGCGGTGTGCAAAGTGTCGTCTTTTGTTTTTAAAAGCAACTTCATATAAACTCACTTTAAAATACTATTTGGAGGAAGGGATGTCTGTTAAATTCGAATTCACATCATTTACTTCAATACACTTCCTTCGTGTAATTATGTAACTGATGTAAATGACATCATTTGCAGCTAAGCTATTTAGCAGATATGGGTCTCACTGTGAAAATCCTCTCACACTTAAGAAATAAATGTAACATGTAATAAATATTTTAGCAATCATTTATTCCTACCAGGCTGATTTTATGCACTCCTGTTTGTCATGGCTGGGAGGCTCAAAAGGGAAGATTGCATTGTTGTCACCCATTTACCATTGCCCAGGGAGCACAAGTAGTTTAAGGCAGTGGCCCCCAACCTTTTTTGTGCCACGGCCCGGTACCAGCATCACAAAATGATCTGCGGCCTGGTACTGGCATCAGCATGCATGACAAGGCAAGGCGAGCCGAGCGATCGGCCAGCCAGCTGTCCCCTGCTTCTCCCCGCCACCTTCAACTCCTCCTTTGTACCTTTGTCAAAGGGCTTCGCTTCGAGATGGCTTCGGGATGGTCACTCGGCTCGCCTTGCCTTGGGTGCTGAAAGAATCCTCACGCCTTAGTTTCATTCGAAGCCCCCCCCCTTCGATGAAACTAAGGCATGAGGATTCCTTCAGGACCCAAGCGCCGCTTTCCAACTGGAAAAGCTCACGGAAGCACTTTCTCATCAAACAAGATGGCGGCACCCAGCAAACCGGGGGCCTGGTAGGAAATGTTCCACGGCCCGATACCGGTCCGCGGCCCAGTGGTTGGGGACCCCTGGTTTAAGGAATGCAATGTATGTGGGCAACTAATAGGTACACAAGTTATCAGCATTCTGTGAAGTTCCAGAACCATATTTTACAATGTAATAACTCTCTGAAGTACCTGGAGGTAATACTGGACAGATCACTAACCTGATAATGCACTGGAAAAACAGCTGCAAAAATTGAAAAGCTGCAACAATTTACTAAACAAGACTGGCTGTGGAACATCCCGGGGTGCTGATGCTAACACCCTACAAACCACCGCCTTGGCTTGGCTTTATTCCACAGCTGGATATTGTGGCAGCGTGTGGTTTAACAGCACCTGCACCCAAATGGTCAATATCCAACTCCACCAGATAACATTTATAATCTCTGGCACATCGTACTTTACTCCTACACATGGGTTACCAGTACTTAGCAATATCATACCGCCCCCACATTAGAAGACAACAAACTCTCATTTGGCTTTGGTCAAGACTGCTGAACAACAAGCTCCCCCAGCCCCCTGTTCACCACGATAGTGCAGGGCCCATCAGAAGATTGAAATCCCATAGGAACAATAGAAAAAACAGCTATTGGCTTAACATCTACCCAGTTTAACCTAGAGAATGCCTGGAGAGAGAATGGTATCTTCTTGTGCCTTGACTATTAGTGATCTCTTTACCAAATTACCTGGTTTTGACCTGTTTCACTCTCTCTGTTCGAAATTGAACAGAATTAGGTATGATAGCAATGACAGAGGTGATCACCTGGATAGTTAAATTGGACATCCAATTATGAGGCCAAAGAAATTCTATATATAATTACATGGAATATATGTTTATTTCTCTTTTGTGATATTCTCATCTTACACTAAATAATAATAAAAAATTCTTACAGGTTTCCCACCCTTACATATGAGGGCATGATGTCTTGTTTACAAGTACTAAGCTTACTGAAGGGCAGGAAAGGGATTTTTTGTGAGGGACTCTGTCCACAGATTTGTCCAAGTGGCAACGGGATAATCTCTACTTGCATGCCTGTCTATTCAAATAGTCTTTGACTTACAACAGTTCATTTAGTAACCATTCAAAAAATTAACTGAAAAAAAATAACTTATAACCATTTTTCACATTTAGGCCCATTGCAGGTCATGTGATCGAAACTCAGCTGCTTGGCAACTGACTCACATTTAGGACAGTTTTAGGGTCCTGGAAAGTCACATAATCATCTTTTGTGACCTTGAGACAAGCAAAATCAATGGGGAAGCCGGATTCACCTAACCATCATATTACTAACTTAACAACCTCAGTTATTTACTCAACAACTGTGGCAAAAAAGTGTAAAATAGGGCAAAATTCACTTAATAACTATCTCACTTAACAACATAAATTTTGGTCATAAATCGAAGACTACATGTACTCTTAAAGAATGTAGATTCTGTCACCTTCATCAAGTGTAGCAGGACAGAAATGGGGTAGGAAAACATGTTTGGCCTGCTACAGCTGGGGTCATTGCTGGTCCTGGGCAGTGGTGTAGCAGTGGGGCCAGGCGTCACATTTCTCAGCCCTCCCCCTCCCCTGGTGATTCCTCTTTAGAGCCAGTGGGTGGGAGGGTTCTGACTAGAAGGTTAGGATGGTCATTAAGATAGGCCAAGAAAGCCAAGATGACATAAGGACAGTGATAAGAGATTTTTTTCCCCAATGCATCTTCAAGAAAAATGGGCCCATAGCAATGAAGATTGCTGTTTACATAAGTATTCACAAAATTTATTCAAATGACTATGGATATCGATGCCTTTCCCCACCACTGTCTAAAGATTCCGTTTAGCAAAGTGTTGAAAAGCATCCTTTTCTCAGCCACCACTATCTCAGTGAGACACGGTGAAGGTCACATGATGGTAATCTTTCCAATTCTCTGATGCAAATATTTGTTTTTTTGACTGTCTGAATTAAATTTAATGAAGTTTTTAGTTTGGATAAACTAAACCCCCCCCTTTTTTTTTTGCAGTGGCCAAAAAAAAGACAATGCAATCCTAGGCTGCATTAACAGAGGGGATAAACTCAAGATCACGTGAAGTATTAATACTGCTTTAATAAAACCACACTTGGAATAATGCATTCAGTTTTGGTCACCACATCATAAAAACGTTGAGACTCTGGAAAGAATGAAGAGAAGAACAACAAAGATGATTAGGGTATTGAGGATAAAACATATGAAGAACAGTTGCAGGAATTGAGCATGCCTAGTTTAATGAAAAGAAGGGCTGACATGATAGCAGTGTTCCAATAGTTGAGGGGTTGCCACAAAGAAGAGGGGGTCAATCGATTTTCCAAGGCATCAGAAGGCAAGACAAGCAACCATAGACAGAAACTAATCAAGGGAAGAAGCAACCCAGAACCAAGGAAAGATTTCCTATCTGTGAGAACGATTAACCAGTGGAAGAGATTGCCTTCAGAAGTTGTAGGTGCTTCATCACTGGAAGCTTTTAAGAAGAAACTGAACAGTATCTGAAATGGTATAGGGTCTCCTGCTTGAACTAGAAAGCCTCCAGGGTCCCTTCCTATTCCGTTATTCAGCGCTCCTTCTAGTAAAAATCCAGACGAATTTTCTGTACCTTTACTTTTGCCATCTAGCGGTAATCCAGAACAAAGTCCCAATATGGCAATCCTAGCCTTCAAGTGAGGTCCTATCAGAGGAGTTGGAAGAGGTAACCTGGACTGCACAATCCAACAGAAAAAGAGGGCGAGGAAGGATAACATTCTCAGCAGCATCTGATGGTAGAACAGAATGTTATCCTTCCTCAGCCTGTCTAAGGTGCCATATCTGGGAAGATCCTGGAATGTAGGAAACTGTTAGTTCAACCTGAAGTGTAAGAGGGACACAGGAGATTGGTAGGACACCAGGAGACAGAGAACTATTGTAGTAGTAGGTGGGGCACAGGAGGAGGTGTGAGAAGAGCCCCCGCAAAGCTTTAAGATGCTTGATGCAGCCACTCCCTCTGCGGCTCTCTTAAAGCAGCGGCATTTAGTCCTAATGGAGAATTTTTTTATAAGGGTGTTTTGGCTACTTTTCTTAAAAAAAAAATTCTTTTTAGTTTATGAGACTCCCCCCCCGCCCCCGCTTTCCAATGTTTTGTTTCTCAGTCTCCATATCAACCAGAACTTAGCATCTAAGTTTGCTTTTGCGTGCATCTGATGACATACATAAACATTTTTTCTCAATATAGATCTGTGAAAATGTATTTCAGCATTTTGTGGGCAGGGAGCAAGAGGGGGAGATGTTGCTAATTGCCTTTCTAGATTCAAGAAGCTGGTGAGAATGAGTGGTGTCATGGTACAGGGGTTTTTAAAAAGTTGAGGAACTGAGCAGGACTTCAGGTGCCCAAATAGTATGAAAATCATAGACTTTTTTCAGCCAAGCATAGCAAACCATCTGCTGTTTTAAACTTAGTCAGAAAATGATTTTTTGTTTTTATTTTTTTGTCCACATCTCCTTTCCTTGAAGCCCTTGCACTGTTTCACCACAAAGTCATGAACTAATCAAAACCAACCTCTCTCTCTCTCTCTCTCCCCCTCCCTTTCTCTCTCTCTCTCTCTCCCCTTCCCTTTCTCTCTCTCCCTCCCAATCTCTCCCTCTCTCTCTGCCTCTCCCTCTCTCTCTCCCTCCCTCCCTTCCCCTCCCTGACTTCTGCCCTTAATGAGATCTGACTTTGGAGAATGATCTTGGGAAAACTAATGCTGACAAGATGGACAAATAACGAGACCTGTGTTAAGATAGCTTCCTCTGATTCTAAGCGGGGGAAAAAAACGCCTGCAAATAAAGAGACACAGAAGACACAGGATTATAAGTGCCAAATGATAGCAAGGGATCAGGCAAAACATCGCTAAATGGCACATATCTGAAATATTCTGATATCCTTGGCAACAGTCTTCATTTTGCCATACAGTAATTTAAATCTGCTTATTCTTTATAAAGGGAGCACTGCACGAAGCAGTTTACAATAATATAACTGGGAGGCAGCAGATCTTTTTAATTATGCAAAACTGCTCCCTACTTCTGTTTAAACTCAACATCGGGCACAGATTTTTGCTTAAGCATCTCAATATCTGGATAATTTTTTTATCTGGCTAAATTTGATGTCTTTGTTTCAGAGACTGCATCCGCTTTTCTGTCTTCTACTGCCTCATTTATTTACTTTTTCATTGCTTCTTTGACTGCTGCCTTTCTCTCTTGTTCCTCTCCCTTTTTATTGAAGTGCAATAGAGAAATAAAAAATACATAACCTTATGATGTTGCATATACAAATAAAAAATGGGCTTGCAACAAACTTGCTGAAAAGATCATAACAGCTCACAATTGGGAGAGGAAGAAAATCTGTAGCCTGCCTCTTGATTTGTAAGATCTAATGATATAAGAGCAGATATTATAACTTAAAAGTTTCCTAGGACAAGTCATGTTTTTCTAGTTATATAGGCACCTTTATTGTTATTATAAAATCTGCAAGGTAATCCAATAGTCAAAGAGCTGCAGCATGAAAGAAAAAGTTCATACTCATAAATGAAAATCAATACATATAAATAAAAAGATTTACATGTTAATTTATATATAAAAAAACTTAATCTGAGACTCTATAATAGTGTTTTTCAAACTTGGCAACTTTAAAATGTATGGAATTCTGGGATTTGAAGTCCCAGAATTTTAAATTGCCAAGTTTGAAAAGGCTAAACTAAGAAACGGCTCTAGATACTCTAGCAAACTTAACAATCTTGTCTTGCAAACACCTTCCCAGAGGAACTGCAAAATTGCCACCAAGCTGAAATTTTAATGAGAGGAAAAAATAAAATAAAACCTATAGAACATAATCAATTGTACTTAATTGTAATAAAATGTACACTTATATATTCATCTATATATGTCTAATATTTGATGATCTCTTGGCATGGATGGGAGAGAAAATTGTTTCTAAACTCCAGGGATGTAAGATTTGGCTAGTAGATCTGTGGCAGCCTACTTGCTGATCACCCACATTTTTGTAGCCCCTATTTGGTTGCTTTATACGGGTAAACTAAGGAACTGAAAAAGATACCCTGGAAGAATGCAAACCACCTCTGCAACACTGCAAAGAAAACTTCATGAGTATAGTTAAATTTGACAAAAAATATCTTCACAATTTATGTTAAGTTAGATTTAATTTTTCTTTTGTATTTTTTTAAAATCTGGCTTTATCTTCTATTTGGAGAGGCCCTGGCAAGTGTAGGTCTTGGCCCTGCATTCTTGATATGAAGTATACTATTAGCCATACTTTAGTTATCTTCTGCCTATTCGTTTTTGGAAACCCATTTTTATCATACAGATACAGTAGACTACTAAACCCATCTATAAATATGAATTTATGATTTAATTCTTCATGAATATATTTAATGGTAATTATGGCTATGCAAGCTTCAGAAAAGGGATTTTCTGAACTCTTTCAAAATAGTTGCATCTCTTTTTTTCAAGTTTCCATATAAACTTGAAAAAAGATCTATATGCTTGAATCAGCTGTCTTGTTAAAGCAACTGTATCTGAGAAAATAAGACCCAGCTATTGTAAAGAGTATATGTTCTAAAATATCTTTCCAAAACAATTTTTGAAGCATTCACTGTCACGTCTGTAATACTTCTGTGACCTAGTTAGATTATGATGAGTGTAACCCCAATCTGCAGATCAACATTATTATGGTTATACTTGCTCTGATAATATTCCATAAGAATTAAAGACGAATAGGCATGCACTTATCACAGATTCTCACACCAGAAAATTTTTTTTTTGGTAAATTAGAGATATAGTATATGGTAGAAATCTTTACGGATAGGAAATGGGTAGTCATATAGCCAATGAATAAAAAAACGTAAGATGACTTTGGGACTAGTATAGATAAAGAACCGGATTTCTGGGTGTTGTTAAATAAATATTTTTATATGAATGATTTCCTAATTCTCCACAATTAATCTACTTATCTAAACATATTGAGATTGCTTGAATAAGTATAACAGGAAAATTAATTACTGTACTTGGCATGAAGCCTTGACATATCTATTATACTATTCTAATGTGTTAAAGGTATTTATTTGTCTATGGATGTAATTTGGAAACTTCAGTTAGAACATAATGCATTGGCTTGAGATTTGATTGGCATTGCTCACTCAAATAATCTGTCAATCTCCACTGGCTATTTACTTCTGGATAAACTCAAAATTCTAGTCTTCTCTAAGTAATTTGTAGTCCAATAATATTCAGAATAAAAAACACAATTTAGAGCTCAGGCACTTTAACACATTGTTAGTATTTCAATTTATTTTAAATGATTCATATTTGACTCATGTTTTCATCATCTGGTTGTTTTCTGTGGATATCTTGTTTCACTTTGACATTTTGTCTTGTTTAATTTTGCATTGTGGGAGGGTGTATAATGATATAAACTTAAAATGTTTGTTTATGTGATGGAAATGGCTAAACTGAAAAAAGAGATATTTTAAGAAGCGGTAGAAAAGTGTTTAGCCACCTGCTTCTCATATCGCAGCCTGCTCATGTAAACATACCTTGTTTAGCAATGACAGCTGCTAATGTGCACACTGCCCAGAGTAAAGCAAGCTGTTTGGTAAATTGTAGACAATAAGACTGTAGCTCCACAAATTAGATAATGGATAGCTTAATGTATTTCTTCGAAACCAAGCTTCTCAGCACCTAACTATTATAGCTGCTCTCGCTGCTAGGAAATGAGAATGGAGTCAGCAGTCTTCCCCAATCTGCACGCCCTCATGATGTTAGGACTTTAACCCCCAGAATTCTCACAAATGGTTATCCCAGCTGGGGAATTCTGGGAGTTGGAGTCCACAGGAAATCTGGAAGGAAATGCTAGGCTGCCACCGCACTCTTTGAGCCAGGCTTTGAATTTACTTCTTCAAGCAAACTCTCTCTTACAAAGGGGGAGACTAGCAAGATGTTAAGATCTATAATCCCCACTTCTATGTTTTTTGCCATCCATTATGCTGATTGAAGCTGATAGGAACTGAAGACCAACATATCTGGATAACATGAGATTTCCTGGTTTTAGTACACAGGCTAACATAAATTTAATGTGGAAACCATCTAAACAAAATAGGTAGGTACCCAACAATAGCATGTCAGTCCTGGACATGGTGGATTTCCAAGAATCCCCTTTAGAGAAGCTTTGCTGGGTCAGGCCAAAGTCTATTATAACATATTCTGTTTCTCACTGTGGCCAACCAGATGTCTCTGGAGCGGCCTCCATGCAATATATGGAAACTTACCATTCTTCTGCTATTGTTCTTCAGCTACTGATATTTGAAATATGCTGCCAGCAATTTTGAGGCAAAACTGAATCCTTATGTATTTTCTCTTTAGATAGATGTTCAAAACCTTCTGAGAATTTCAGTTGCCTCTTCTGCACATTTCCCAACTATCATGTCCTGCATCAAGCATAGAGCCCGGTCGGTATACAGTATTCCAAACACCAATAATGCCTAGTTTTAAATTTTAATAAATGATAGTTCTCAATTTATAACCATTCAGTTAGTGACAGTTCAAAGTTACAACAGCACCAGAGGTGGTATTCGGCAGGTTCTGACCAGTTCTGGAGAACCGGTAGCAGAAATTTTGAGTAATTCGGAGAACCACCTCTGACTGAAGATTTTACAGTATCCTTCCCCTGCTACGCCCACCAAGCCACACCCATGGAACCGGTAGTAAAAAATTTTGAATCCCACCACTGTTCCTCACACTTACGATGCCCACATGTGATTAAAATTTGGGTGCTTGGCAACCGACAGACACTTTATAATAGTATCATCATAAATGATACAGCATCCTGGAGTCACGTGATCACCATTTGTGACCTTCTAAGCCAGCTGAAAAAGGAAAGGCAATGAGGGAAGCCAGATTTGTTTAACAACTGGGATGGTTTGCTTAACAATGGTGACAAAAAAAATCATAAAACTGGGCGCAACTCATTGAACAATCATCTTGCTTAGCACTGAAAATTCTAGCTCCAATTGTAGTTGTAATCCAAGGACAACCTGTACAGTGTTTGAAATTTTATGAATTCCTCTATTAATGATCACTAGCATGGAACTAACTTTTTTCACAACTGCTGTGCAATAGATGAACATCTTCAGCTATTTATTCAGAATATCCCCAAGATTTTTCTTGGTTACAGATACTTAAGATTCCATTAGAGTACTTGAGAAATTAGGACTCCTCTTCCCCCAATGTACATTTTTAAAGAGAACCACATTTACTATTTTATTGACCATTTATTCAATTTAAAGAGACCCCTGAACTCCTCACAAATCACTTTTCAGGTTTTTCATCCTGAATAATTCAGTATCATCTATGAACTTGGCAGCTCACTGCTTGAGATCACTTATGTTATAAATGTCAAGATCATTTATGAACATATTAAAAGGCATGGATCCCAATACAGATCCTTAAATACTTCACAATTTACTTTCCTCCACTGACTATTTATTTTTTACTTTTTCTTTTATTAAACAGTTAGCAGTCTGCAAAAGGACAAACTCGTTTTGTTAGACTAAGAAACTAACATCATACAGGCTAATACAACTTTTATTATTATGACTTTATTGTAACAGAAGCTTGCAAGGCTGAATGTGCTTCCCCCATCCACCCCTCCTTTATCTGTGAAAAGACAGGGAGGGTCCTGTCTGAGACACCTTCTCAGGTTAGGCTTCTGTTCCAAGCTCAGATTTCTTTTATCTGATGTTGCCTTAGCATTGGCTCTTCGTCCTGTTCCTCAAGATCATTTCTTCTATCCATTACCTTTTTAACTCTTGATTTCTAAATTTACCCAAAACACTATGCTATGGAACATTCTCAAAGCTTTTTGAAAACCCAAAAATATAGAATTAATAGGGCCACTTCCATCTTCAATACTGCTGAAATTCTTTTAGAAAACTGTGAAAGATTGGAGAAGTAGTATTTACCTTTGTTGAATCCATATTGATTTTCCTTAAGGAGGCTTATTCCTCTATCTATTTAGTTATTTTCTTTGATTACTGCTTCTACCAATTGTGCATGAAATAGATGTTAAACTGTCTAGCCTATAATTCCCTGGATCTTCTCTTCTAAAATTTGGTGTCACATTGTCTACCATTCTGTCACCTCACACATAAAATCTTAATGAAAAAATTACATATTTTGGCTAGGAAATTAGCAATTTCACTTTTGAATTAAGAATTCTTGGAATGATGCTATCAGGACCTAATGATTTATTACAGTGTAATCTCTTATGAACGCCTAAACTATTTTGTCTTATTATCATTTAGTTAGTTCAGTTTACATTAGTTGTTTTGATCCATTACTTTTAAAAAGTCAATAATGTTTCAGGTATCTATCTTATATTTTCTGAGCATCCCTTTCCTTCTTTTGTTGTCTAATAATCAGACTACTTTTTTTAGTTGTTTTCCTGCTTCAGACAGATTTAAAGAAGTTATTATTGTTTCCCTTTTTGCCATAGGCGCCTCAAATTATTATCACTTGCATTACTTCTTACTTATTCAACACCTTTTCTGCTACTTTCTTCATTTGTTTCCCCTCCTTTTGCCTAATGATAGCAAGTACATTATGTAACAGCAATAGGACATCTGGTTATCCTGTTATAGAGCCAAACATGGCATATTGATCAAAGAGTTTAACTTGGAGAGAAAACCTGGTTCAAGTCTCCTCTCAACCCTGGAGCTCATTAGACAAATTTGAATAAGTCATTTTTCTCAGGCCAGCTCCCTTGAGAAAACTGCTGTTGTAACAATCAAATTAGGGAAGACCCCCATGCACCCTGTCTTTAGGTTTCAGAGAAAAAGCACAATAAATAAATATGCCTAAAAGTATATACAAGAATGAGAAGAGTATGGAGATGAGAACAAAGTAGCATTTCCAATAGAAAGCCACACCATTTTGAATGAACTCTGTGCTTAGCTTTTCTTTTCCAAAGTGCATTTGATGTCTGTTGTAGACGTACTTCAACTAACGTACTTCACACAGCATCTGCACTTTCTATATTGCAATCAAGTGCCTCACATCAAGGCACTGTGTTGTTATTATTGGAGATGGAAAGGAGCTATGAAAGGTTATGCTGTTCTTTTTGGTTGCTTTATAAGTGTCCGGTAATTGTATCTGCAGGAATGCAAGTTTAAAAAGGAAAGACTACCTGATTTATTCACAGCTGGGTAGTTGAGCCCTGAAAAATAGCAACTGAAAAGCCCATCTCTCCTGAGGTTTCCCTTTTGCAAATCCTCTCCTCTGAGCTGAAGTCAAAGGCAGAAGTAGAGAAAATGTTGCAAAACAGACGCTGTAATTTTACATGCACTTCTCCTGGGAAGAATTCACATACCACTAGATCAAAAGGCCTGGAGTTTGGTAGAAACTTGAAATCACAATACAAAAGATATATAAAAGTGAACCGATAAGAAAAAGGGAAAGCTTGAAGGGAAAATGATCTCAGGTTGGCAAATGCATCAAACCCCATGGCAGGGAGCAAAAGAACCATCACGAAACACAAATTATCAACTGGCCTCAAGTCATTGACAACATGACAAGAAAAAGAAAGAAAAGCTTTATATCATGTTACTTTAAAATGAAATATATGTGCAAAATGTATTCATATATCCTCTCTATAAAAAATCTCAGCCAAAAAAACTCAACAAAGAAAGCTCTGTGCAAAATTATAATATGCTTCTCCTTCAGGGGAGAGTTAAGAGATACAAGATGATCTTTTAGTTTGAGGAGATGTTGGGTGAATTATTGCACAGGACGCTAAGTCCTGCACAGAAGATGCTTGACTTGCACACTGGCACAAAACATACCTAGTCTTCCACATTGGTAAACTGTATGTGGCAAACTGCTAAGATAAGACTCTGGACAAAAACAAGAGTTTGGGGGGAAGAAAAGCAATCAGAGGCAACCTGAGCCATGTTTCAAGATTTACAGCAGTTTATCGATTCTTGCTTTCCTAGAAGTGTCATGCATACAGTTATGCTGGCCATTCACTGTGGCTTTAACATCTCCCTGAGTGAGTGTTTTGGCTCTGAAATTCCTTCCATTTAGGAAGTCTAAATGCAGAGAACTGGGGCTCCCCTCTCAAAAACTAGAACATTAGGCACAACTGCCAGCTCAACTCTAAACTACGGCACTGGGGAGGAGTCCAGCAGTTACTTTTCAGGCTTAGCAGCTGATGTATCGGAGGCATCGGGAATGATATGTGATTATGGAAGTGGTGCAGAAATATGAGTGGCTAATAGAGATGTTTGAGATAGACATCGCAGCTGGAACCAAGCCTGAAGTATGTTTGGAAAAGACAAGGTTCCTGTCAATGCCTGTGGAGCCCATTAGTCATGGCTGCCTGTCTTTGGGAGTTAGGATGCTTTGCGGCAGCTGAAAAGCAAATGAATTTGAAAAGTCATAGGCCAGCAGGGTCTCTTTTTGAACACTATATTTAGCTGCAAAAACTGACAGAGACCAACTGTAATGCTGTGTGGGAAAGACCTTGGGAGATAGGACCAAGAAAGCTGCCTGGGGAAGGAATGGTCAGATAGAGACTGCATATTCCGCAACTAAATAGTGGGGTGAGCAGTAGGCTTAGAAGAGACCTTCCCTAGTTTCGTGGGCTGTAAAGGAGGCGGTGGGAGATCTGTACTTTCAGATTTGAAAGGTTCTGTTCATGTAGTTTTACAATAAAGTAGAATTAGCTCATCTGGACATGTTTTCTGTTTTTTCTATCTAATAAAGCTCCAAACCAAATGTCCTGAGGATTAGTAAAGCAGAACTGGTGAGCCTTGAATGGCATAGCAAAAAGTTAAACAGAATATTGGAGTACCCTTACTGGGAATAAAGAGCTTGTAGTCCAGGGCTGTCAAACTTTTGGCCTGTGGGCCAGATGTGTCACACACTGGCCATGCCCACGCCCAGTTTAGTGAAGGGTAAAAAACGTCTCAATACGTCACATGACACCACCATGACAATGTGAATTTGACATCCCTATTATAGTCCAACCTACCTGGCAAAAGCATTAGAATGAGGAGTATTAATTTACTCTCTTATGAGTAAAATACTTGAAAATATTTTACTTCATATCTCTTGTAGAAAAAAAATGTCCTTAGTTGAAATGTTTCAGATGGCACTAAAACACCTGGGTAAATCTTCAGGCAATCTTAAATCACATGAGTGATGAGGCCCACAGTTTTTAACAGTGTCCTTCTTGGCCTTAGAAGCTACAATAAATAACAATAGAGAGGACTGTGTGCTAGAGTGTGTCACATCTGAGCAAAAAGAGAAAAAAATAAAGACCACTCCAAAAGAAATTAAGATTTTTTTTATAGCAAGATAAGATTTTCTCAATCTGGTGCTCTCAACATCAACTGTGACTATGAATTTGGTAATTGCAGCTCCTACACATCTGACTGATAGAGAAGATTGATATAAATACACATTTGTAAATAAAACACCCCAGCTTTCCCAACCTTGGGAAGACTGTGTCCAGATAGCCTTTTTCATGTTTGGATACTGTGTTGTAATGGCTAACTAAAAATCTGCTGCTCTTTCAAGTTTTTAAAAACACTTAAACATGGCTTGGAGGAGATTTTTCTTTGTTTTGAGAATCATCCTCTGACACCTGTTATAAACAGTTAACTTATTGTGATGTATTAGAATTTTCTTATAAAACACAATCAAGAGAATATTGATAACAGAATGATACTCTTGTCAATGATTTTCTTATGTAAAATAACAGAACAGTATAAAGTAGATAAAAGATTTAATGATTTTGAACAAAATAAAACCATTTTATTTTAAAAATCTACGAACTGTAAAATAACAATCACCCCTGGAATATTACTTACTGAAATAGGACTTTTAAAGTCTCCAAAGACAACACACAGCTGGCGTGGAAGCTGTTGTGAAACATGACAATGGAGGAATTATATCTGGCCAGAAGTAAAACCTCAAGGCAAGCTGTGCAGAGATCACACATTAGGGAATGTGTGGATGCCAGCTTCATTTAGAATATTTGTAAAGGGGTGCTGCTGACACCAGAGGAAGCTGAGAGCAGAATCAAGTCAACCGGCATGGTTAAATATTAAACTCGCAAAGCACAATTGTATGTCTCTGTTCTTAAATTTTTTAAACTCTATTCATTCTGTTAGAGTATCAAGCAGACAGATGCTAAGTACAAGCGGAATATCTCTCCAGAGCAGCTGCCCAGGAATATCATTCTTGGGGGAGAATTGATGGTATAGTTTGAGCCAGTGGTTCAAAACACACACACAAAGTCTCTTCTCTCAATAGGATAACCATTTTAATCTAGGTGGAAAGAACATGATTTCGCTTTTACGTTCTTCTCAAACTAGAGTTTATGGTAATTTAAAAGAAAGAAAGAAAGAAAGAAAGAAAGAAAGAAAGAAAGAAAGAAAGAAAGAAAGAAAGAAAGAAAGAAAGAAAGAAAGAAAGAAAGAAAGAAAGACTACATTGGTTCTCCCACTTTGCTACATGGATGCTGCAGGGAAACTTCAAATGGGACTGGAGACTAAAACAATGGTTGCTGGAATTCAGTATGTCTAGTTTAATTAAAAAAGGACTAGACATGACATGGCTAGATATTGCAATATCTCAGTGGCTGCCACAAAAAACAGGGGGTCAACCTCCACAGAACCAGAAGGCAGAACAAGAAGCAATGGATGGAAACTAGTCAAGGAAAGAATCAATCTAAAATTAAAGAGAAATTTCTTGACAGAACCATTCATTTGTGAGTGCTCCAACACTGGGGGGTTTTAAGAAGAGATTGGGCAACCACCTATCTGAAGTGTTATAGGATCTCCTTCTTGAGCAGAGAATTGGACTAGAAGATTTTCAAAGTCCTTTTCAACTCGGTTATTCTGTGGAACTTCTGCCCTCCAGATGCATTGGAACCAGAACACCCAAAAATTAATGACTCAGATTTCCTGAGGGTTGCCTAGTATATTTGGCAATTTGGGAGGCAATAGTCACAATATTCATAGGTAACAGGTTAGTGAAAGGTGTCCTAAATTTTTCCTGGTTAGATGCTTTGTGTTCCTACATCACACCCCTGCTTATTGGCCTCAGCTGTAGCACTGTGAGTGAATCTAACAGAAGCATCCACCTGTTCTCCACCAGGCAAAAGGAACAGGATTTTCATTTTAAGAAACTTTTAATGCAAGGCCAGCCAGATGCAAATCAGGATGGGTCTATTTCCCCTCGAACTGTGGGACAAAACAGATTATTTCAGTACGTCTTGCAAAATTATTCCAACTAAAACCCTTCTTCTTTTCTACTTTAAAGATACAGGAGCCTCCTTCTACTCTTTTGGATCAATCCATATTCTCTATTTTTATTTGCAATAAATAGGAAAATGGGGTTACTAGCTTGAATGCATCCATAAACTGCCATTTAAAATAACCAACTCTGGTTATAGATACACACACATACACACACACACACACAATCTGTAAATCTTTTAGGGCTGGAATCTATACTTTGAGGTTGTGTTACACTGCTAGCCACTGCTATGTACATTAATTATATAAAAAAATAAGTCTTTTTTCTCATTTATAGCACACTGTCCATTGGCCTTCCCTTGAGGCTATCCTTTTATTGTAAAGAAAATGTATTTTCCTGGCATTCAAGCCAAAACTTTTTATCATTGGGAAAAATGAATATAGTTATAGTTTGTTATTGAGAAATACTGTTGCCAATTGGCTAGTAATAAATTGCACACTTTTATATCACCCTGTCCCTGCATTATTATCATTTTTTAAAACCCAAATGAAAGGCTGAAAAGATACCTCACCTTCCCATATCTTTCCCAAGAGAAACTTGGTCATGATGAACAACTGCTATTAGGTATCAGAGAATAGACAAACATTTCCCTTTTGTTCATTTAACTTAATTTCACCATCTGAACAGCAAAGTATAAAACTGGTTGTTACTCTGAAAACTTGCAGCACATTCCCTTTGCGTGCCTGTTCAAAAGTATAGTAAATCCATTAAACTAAATTAGGCTTGCTCACACATTAATGTGCATAAAATATCTCAGCCTAAAGTACCCCAAGCTTCCTCTCAGAAGTGTGAGCAACAATCAGCTCAGTGGCAGAGTATCTTTTAAAATGATTTTTATTGAATAAGTTTTTCAACCAGATTAAAAACAGTAGAAATTTTAAATTAAGAATAAGGGTAGTAAGAAAGTGAAAATAAAAATAAAAATAGGAAAGGAAAGGAAAGAAAAAGATTCTGAAGCAGCAGCTTTAATCTTCTTGACAGCAGTTATAAATACATATAATATATATCCTCTCTAAGGTTACGTCATAATTCCTTTCTTTCTTAGCTATCTTTTCCAATTTCCAAACCCATAAATCAGATGGATTTCCCAGTCAATTTACAGAACAAGCCTGAACATCTAAAGGCTGCACACACTTCTTTCTTTCCTTCATTTCATTAAAGCCAAGTGTACATGTTGCAGATACAGTGGCTCACATACACCAGCCATGTATAATCAGGTTAAGGGCCACTTGTTGATTATTTTTAGATTATTTAGTCAAGGTAACACATTCCTTGTAGAGGGGCCAATTGCAATGAAGAAAGAGGGGGATCCTGCAATACTGCAAAGGCAATGTTGACAAACCCTCATACAAACATCTGGTTCTATCATACAGAATTCTTGTTACTACACCTCAATGCTTATTGCTGAAAAAAGTGATTCCCCTATGAGGTAAGTTTAAAATGTTTGGGAAGGGTGGTTAGGTAGGGAAAATGGTAAGACAGGACTTAAAGTGCATATATCTCAGCAAGGTGTGAAGATTGGAAGTTTTTTCTCTTATGTTTTCAGGGGTTGTCCACCGATGTCAAATTGTGGAAAATTCAGGGCATATTAAAGGACATTATAGCTACAGGGCACAGTGAAATTACAGAATTAGGTCCCTTGAGATACAGGAAAGGCTACTACTATAGACTGTTTTGTAGAGGATTAGACAAAGTCATGGAAGAGAAAGCCATGGGCGTTTATTTTCTGATACTATAGAATTCCTTGCGACTTTAGTGGCAGACATAAGTGGCCTTCAGAGAAATGCTGTGAAATGAATGTTTCCTTGTCATGAATGACCAATAGTATTCCATGAGCCATGCACCTAAGGAAAAGAGGCATGCATCATTACTCAATTCCCCCTTCAATCCGCAAAACCACCAGCACTACAGCACCTCAGGGCTATCTGTCCTCTGAATCGAAATAAATGACAGTGAAAACGATTGCAACTGGCTTACAGGCACCACTCTGTCACAGATTTACATTGAGGCTGCTGCCAGAAGGTTTTGCTAATCCCCCTCCTCTCCTCCTACTCCACTCCCCTCTCCTCCTCCTCTGACCATGTGCCCTGTCTTGTTTGTTGTCCTCTACTTACCTTTCCCCATTCCTTCATTTCTCTTCCAAACTTCCTTTCCTATTCCCTCCTTAACTTGGCCATCTGTTTTCTCAAGAATTGTCCTCTGCTCTTCCAACATCCATGCTTCCAAAACATAAAATTGCCAGTGAGACTGGTGCTTTTGAAGTAGCACTTGGATCATGCTTCCTTGATAAGGTACTCATTTATTCTCTTGGGTCTCTTCATAAAAATAAACATTGCGGGGGACTCCAGATTATAGTAATGGAAAGTTTACGTTTATAGGCAGCATGTATCTGAATACAGAATCAAATAAGAAGGTTGTGTTGCCCTGAGAGCTTTGGTGGTCACAGCTAAAGGCAGAATGTGAGTAAGACAAAGCCACAAAATAAATTAGATATGTATTCCAATCCCAACATACATGCATACTCCTATATTTTTTTTCTGTTCATTTACCCACATATTTTCAATTGATGCTCATGCTCCAAATTTATTTTCTGTCTACATCTTTTATCAGTGTTATACTGAAACAATTGAGAGGGAAATTAAAAAAAGTCACAAGAACATTTTTGGATGAAAGTTTATGGAGAGTATGAACTTTTAAATTAAAAGCCCCTTAAATCTATTTCAGTTGATTTAATTTTGTTTTATACTCAATAAATGAAGCCCTCTTTTGCCTGATTTTACATTCAGCCAACACTTAAGGTCCAGACTGCTAATTAATTTTCCTTCTCTCCTTTTGATAGTGTAGGCATCTTGCTACTGGCCAATGAAAAATAGCATATTCAGACCGCAAAATGTATCTAAAGTAATCTTAGTCCCGACTAACATCTTACGAAGGGGCCCAAATTACAACAATCAATGCGAACTGATTTTCTGAGTAGGGGTGGAAACAGAATTGACCCCTAGATCAGTATTTCTTAAGCTACATTCTGAGGAATTTCAATGTTTCCTGAGCAAATTGATGGTGTTGTGCCATTTTATCCCAAGGTCCAAGGCAAGCTTTTTGAAATGGCTTTTTGATCCTTTCATTTCACCAATGAAACAACTTGCCCTAAACATGAAGAAATGTTGGCAGATCTTTTATCAGATGTCACATTGAAATAATTGATTTTTTTAAAAATCAGCAGAAAATTTTTGGATATATATATATATATATATGGAGAATATGAGCTTTTAAATTAAATGCCCCTGACAGCTCCACTACCTTTTCCTTGAACACATTTTTATGAAAGCAGATTTTCAACACTTTTTATAATCAAGACAAAACATCAAAACATACTGAATGTTACTCCCATAACCAGTCTCTTTAACAAAGCTAACTTCTATGCTGATGAAATTTGATGTCATCTACAAGATCATACTTCCTCTACAGTTTTATCATCAGTATATTAAATATAATGGAAATTTAATAGATTATTAAATACATTTTACTTCATGTTTGCCTTTATAAAAATTAATAGTTATAGTATTTCTTGTGTTTATAGATCTCCTCCCTAGCATCAGAGCATCAGAGCCAGTTTCAGCTCTCTCTGTCTGGTAGTAGAATAACCTGCCAAGGATGGTGAGAAGCTTTCTGAAGACTGGTGCCCTCAACTTCCAGCTTCACAGGTGCTATTCAAGACAAAGTCACCAAGTTAAAAAAAGGTAGGCTATTATTATCACCATCATACAAATTGTGATAGGGCATTGCAACATTGATGAATAAAAAGTGTATTACACCAAGGCTTTATGGACCTATTTTTTTTGATATTCCAAAGACAATATCTGAAATGGTCTATCTATCACTGATCTATCTGGTTTATACTAACTGATCAATTTCTGGAGTTTTGGAAAGGCCTTTTTAGAATACCAGAGAATAAGATGTGGGTACTTTGACCCATGTATCTATTATTCTATCACTCAGTTATGGGTCTTCTTTTCTGATATATTTGCACATTTGGAATTTTGAAAAGATATTGTGAATACCCTCATGAAATGGATGTCAACAAGGCTTAATTTTCACCAAAAGGCGCAAATACAATCCCAGATATATTTTTACCCTGAGATCAAGAGGAAAGAAAATGAATGTTTCCACATAGAGCTGGAAAAATCTAGAAAATGCAACAATACACAATGCAAAAAGGGCAGGAATTAGTGAAATAAAAATAGTTGTTGAAATAAAAGAAAGGAAGATTCTTCTCCTCTTGAACGTATATTTTACAACTAAAATGTATTATAACCAAATCCTACTTACGTCAGACATGTTGTTTGTTATCTAATGACTAAGAAATACCCCTAAAGAAACTAGAATGGAATGCTATTTACCCATTCTGGTTTCCCTAAAGTTGTTCTTTAATCTTATGGCTCTGCCAAATGGATTTGGGTTTCAAGTCTCAGAACTATGCATTATTAAATATGCAGAAAACAACCCTTCCTTAATTAGTTTGGCAATGTTTTAAGTCTCTGATTTCCCCCTCCTAAAATCAATATTCTAGGCAACTGACTGCAACAGTGATAATAGCTTTTCTTCTAAGTTTTAAGATTTCTGTTTAAACTGCAACTATTCCTAGCAAAAATGCCTAATTACAATTTCCTACCAAATATCTATAAAGTATTAAATCTTAAATGTTACTGGTTAGGCAATAGCAACTTTTGGCCTATTTTCCTCAGGAGACATTGATAGAATTTTTACATTCCTATTGCAATACCTAAATGCCCCTTGGCTAGGAGTCCAGCCTACTTATATTTATGACAATGCACCATGCATTACATAATGATGAGTAAGAGAAATGGTGTGGAGAATATAGCACTCTCTATCCTTAGTTCCCTCTCCTTTAAGAGAAAAGAAATATCCAGGAGGCCCCAGATGAAAGAAAGCTCTTTAACCCATAGCAAAAAATTAAGAGATGCTTTTAAGATGACAAAAGGCAACATATTGATTGAGCTTTGAGGACACCAACCATCTCTGCTCAATGGATAAGGTATAGGAATGTTTAAAAGCATCCTGTTCATTTCTCTGCTTTTTATGTATTCTGATTTTATGGAAGAATAATACACATGCTTTGTGTGTAGGCAGATTCACATTTGGTACTGAGCACCCATATCAAAAATGCATAGGTCAAAGTCCAGACAATGCCAGGGGGTCATACAACTTCATAGCAGAAATATAATCCATTTCCATAAAAAGGTCAACTCAAGGTATTGTGCAATGAAATTAATTCATTTCAATATAGCTGGTTATTTGTGTCATTTGGCTTTGTTAACTATAGAAAAAGGTAAAGAAGTTTACAAAGCATTGAATAATTCTGTTTAATAATTATTCTGTTTAATGACATTAGTCATTAATTAGTTATAATTCAGTACTAGATATCTTTTAAACTCTTGATTGGAATTGTTAAGTTATCTATATATAAAGGCAAACTAGTCTGAACCAGTGATTATACTTAAGCATAAATAATATAAGGTGGAATTGTAGTTTACTCATAGTAATGTACAACAAAGTGAAGTAATACCTACAGAAATGGTATTTGCACTAGCTTTGACCATACTGGGATTCTTTAGACTTCTGTAGTTTTTCCAAAGAGATCAGAGATGAATCTAAACATTTCATTCACAATAATGTCCTCTATTATATTACAAGTAGTAAAGACTATGCCAGCAAAAAATAAATAAGTTTTGCTGTTCAGTAAAACAAACACTGTACAAACTGAGAAAAAGAGCAATGACTGAAAGTTCAAGCAATCATCAAGAATTGTTCATAAGATGTTATCCAATCACTGAATTTTAGGAGACAGTTGTTAAATATTATACAAGTAAATATGATATTTGCCAACTAATTCAGTCCAAAGCAAACAAAAAGGTTGTTGGTACTTTCTATCTTTTAAGTAACAAACAAAAACATATGTCATGTAAATGAATTTAACTCAAACTGCCCAGCTAACTGGCAGCAATGTAGACCTTGGATGATCTTGAAAAACTAAGTAGGGTCAGACCTAATTAGTACTTGAATTGAAGATCACTGCTAAATTCCAGAGCTACAGATGGGACTGTTTTAAAAAACAGTTTTTTAAAAACAGTTTTAAAAAACCTTCCATCCTACATCCACATACGTAATCATCAGAAATCAATCTGACCCAAACGGAACTTATTTATCTAAATCTGATCAGACTTTTTCCTCAGTCTGCAAATTCCATTCTATTAAAAATGAAATTGACAGCTATTCCCATGTTACTGAGTGTGAATTGTAATGGTATGGTTTCTAAAATTTCATTTTAAGTTCAGGTTTGATGTTAAAGCCTGCTTAAATTAAATTTGAGATCAAAAGCTAGCTTTCAAACCACAAAATTGGGCCCATACCAAATTTTGTAGTTAGTGATGTAAGCATTTATCTTCTCCTTATTTTTAGGTCCCCTATTTTACATGTCCATTTCTATATTCAATTACATATAGGATACATACACTAAACAACTCTCAAGTTAGGATAATCCAGTAGCAATAGCACTTAGACTTATATACAGCCCCATTGTGCTTTGCAGTACCCTCTGGGCAGTTTACAGAGTCAGCATATTGCCTCCAACAATGTGGGTCCTCATTTTACCAGCCTTGGAACATGGGAGGCTGAGTCAACCTAGAGACCATCAGGATCAAACTCCTGGTTGTGACCAGTTTGCCTGCAGGACTACATTCTAAACACTGCATCACCAGGCCTCCAGTAACTGGATACACAGGAGTTTGCTTGGTACTTACTTAATATTCTTTTCTATTGCTTCAAATATTCTATCAAGAGAAACAACTGGGATAAGCAAAGGATACAAAAACTTATCTTTTTCTGAAACTCTGCCACTTATTTTGAAGAGACTCTCCTCTCAAAACATCCTAGAGCCAAGTTAGCAATCTGTACCTTTCTCTATGCAAATTCAACAAATACCTTGGAAAATTGCATTTGCTCTCATTGACAAAACCACAATTGCAAGAAAATCAGGAACAGCAACCTATAATTGCTAAGGTCAACCTGGGAAGGCTAGGTTCAGTCACCACAGCATTTATTAGTTGATGCCATTATCTCTCAGCTCAACTGATAAAATTTTTGATAAAATTATGGGTGATCTCTCATGCAAACTATCTTGATCACAGAGAAAACAAGGCAGGATATAAATACAATAAACTGATAATCAAATAAGTAGCAACCTGAGAACAGAATGGAAACACACCTACCTTTTTGAATTGCCAAGGCAGTGTTCCTTCAGACAACTAATGCAGTAGTTCCTCAGTCAGGAAGGGCATGTCAAACGTAGGTCACACCCTGGAAGTGCAAACAGATGAAGATACAAGAACTAGTGATACATTTTAAAAGCAAAAGTGGCATCTTAGGGATATCAAACACACATGTTGACACTGTATTGGGCAAAAGGATCCAGCTTTGCAATGTCAACACCATCATGTACATTTCTAGGAAATAGTCCCACTCTGATAAAACAAGTGTGTGTATTATATTTTATGAAACTTTTTATTAGATATGGAATTTTAATCTTCAGACTTTTTCTTTCAAGTAGGAGATATGCCTAAAGTCAAAGATCTTTGATTACTTCAAGTGCAATTTGGAAAAGGTACTCTCAAAAAGCAATAAAACTTGAAGCAAACACATCCTGCATATAACCAAGATATACATGGTTTGAAATAAACAGTAACTGTTTCATGTTTTCTTTTTTTGAGCAAACATATTTATTCTTCTTTTCAAAAAATTCTTTAAGAAAGTGCTACATTTTGGATACCCAAGAGGATGCACGATAAATCTTAAGAATAAGAATTTCTTTGATGTTTCATTTGTTTTCTCTTTCTCTCTGCTCCAAAATAGATACTGATGTAATCAACCACTTACTTATTGAAATGCGCTCTTTGTACTCTTCTGAAATACAAATGTTAAAATATGGTACTGATATTTTTTCAATTAATTTGAATATGCATCTTAACTTGAAGTAATTTTTTAAAAATTGAAAATTTCATTTAGTAGCATTGTGATGCCATAGGAATCAGAATTTCACACAAGATACAACAAACCTCATTCTTGAATTAGCACTCAGGAGAACTTGCATTGTGGTAACTACTACTGTGAATAGCTACTGGTATAAGATGGAAGAAAAAAGTGCACATCACACATGCTTAGCAATTGTTCTCCTGGGACAGCTTGTTTTCAAATATTCTTCCCTCTCCAGCATATCAGTTTTACTGTCTGTTAAAGGACAGCTCTAATATTTCATGGGAGTAGGAATATCATGTGCTGTTTCTCTATGAATTATTTGGCTGCCAAAGTTTCATCACTCTTGAATCTAAAGCATTCTTCAGCATATGAATGCTTTAGATTCTTTATTATGGATAGGTACATTGCTGAGATTGTTGAGAAACCTAATAACAAAGATCAGCTACAGAAGAATATAGCAACCTATCCTATAATTTATAATGGTGCCAAGGTTAAATTGCAGGTTTCTTTCTCTTGTCCTTCCTTGCTGTTTGTTTCTCAACCTTGGACATGGAGGGCATCTACACCATGTTTTGATAATGGTCTCATCTGCCTCAAATTCTTTGTTTCTGGTGTTGCCAGCTTCACCTTTCACAAGAGGAGAAAGCCACTCAGCATGAACTCGGTTTTCACTGAATTCAAAACTGTTTGGAAATAATCATCCAAATAATAACAGACAGGCATCTGATACACAACAGCCCAGACTTAACAATTGTTAAAAAGAAAGACAAAAAAGTCTGGATGGTGGACACAATACTTGGCAACAGCAGAATAAAAGACATAGACCTGTAAAAAAAAAAATCATAAGCTATAAAGACCTGCAAATAGAAGTAGAATGACTGGCAGAAGAAAACAAAGATAATACTATAGTAATAAGTCTTAGGCGCAATCCCAAAAGATCTGGTGCAAGACTTTGGCATTAACAAAAATCACCACCAGTCAATTACAAGAGGCAACTTTACTTGGAATAGTTTATATCCTGCAACAAGGAAAACAGCACACTAATTCCCAGAGTGAGATTTGGGCCTACTATCCTACCATGAGATTTAGATAATCTGATAGTAGCAGGATGGTTCTGCAGGAAGCTCTCCATGGTGCTGTTCTCTGCTAACTACTTGGTCTCCTTGTGAATTTTGCCTGGAATTGCTTCCTGACCTTTGTAAAAGTTCAAATTCCGATCAGTATTCAAGATGACTGGGTAATAACAGCACGATGCAACTTCTTCAAGTATCCATTAATTTGTTCTTGTACATAACTTACCTATATATTTTTTGCTTGTCAATAATACCAGTATTCACATACATGCAAAATAATCCACACATTACAACTGAATGTGTCTGAAAAAGATATAACACCAGTCTATTTTAATGGACTAAGTCAATCTATTACTTTTGGGTTTGGTCTAGGACAGCAGCCCCCAACCTTTTGGGCACCAGGGATCGGTTCTGGGAAGAAAGGTTTTTCTACGGACCGGAGCAGGGTGTGGTTTTCTGTGCTTTCTGGGAATGGGGCTTCGCTTATTTGTATGGCCTGGTTGCTGGTTTCGGATGATGAGGAGGTAAGGATTGAAAATAAATAAAATATTATAGTCATTAAACAAAAAGAATAAATTCCTCTGTGATAGCTCAATGTAGCTCAAATTGGATGGGGAATAACAATGTCATTTTCCAGGTGCTTTTTGCCAGAACTGTAAGTGAATGATTGACTTGGATTTGTTTAGAAAAATTATTTATTTATTTTGAAAATTATGGCTGTCCATCTTATATCTTACATATCAAACCATTCAGTATTTTCTATACTAGCTGTCCTACATTGTGTAATGAATTAAGTTGCCAAGGTTGGAATCCAAAAGCCTGAAACCAGACAGGATTGTTATCAAAACATGGAACAATTGCCCTCCATGTACAAAGCTGAGAAATTAAGCCCATTATTACCTAGGGACAAATGAAAGGGATACAAAATAAAAATTGGGTTTCATATATAAATGAATAGCTAGATTCTACTATAAGTGATCTTGTTAGCTGGGCTTCTTTTTTCTGTAATAAAAGCAACTTGTCTATCTGATCTGTGTCCTTGACCTTTTTTTCTTTGCTCCCAAATGTAGTTAAGTTTCTAAAGAAACAGTGACTTGGTCCAAGCTCAGACTGACTGTTAGAAGCTATTTTGGCTATTTGAACCATTGTTTTTATCTGGAAAACAAATTAAGGTACTGTAATATTGTGACATTGAGCACAGAATGCAATGAATCAATTATGTGGAAGTATATACAGGTAGAAATTCTAATTCTTTCCCCAGAATAACTAAAGGTACTATAACATAGTTATGAAAATAACTTTACTGGCAAGACTCAACATTTTTCTTAGTAATAAGAAATTTCTGAAACTGTATCAATCTCAATGATTGCATGTCATCTGCACCTTCTACATGGAAAGCTTAAACTAGACTTTGAATAATGCAGCTATGTGCTTGTATATATACAGTACCTCCAAGATATATTTCTCATAAAGCCTAGAGAAACATGTTTAATAATACCAATGAGTGGAATTATGTTGGAAGCAATATTTCTCTGAGGTTGGCTCATTCAAAATTGGCTACTATTATACATTCTGAATTGTTATTGAAACTGTGGCCCTCATTGCACTGTCTTAAGGGTCTGGCAATAGCCCTGGCCTGGAAAAAGGAACAATTTTATGAGTCAGATTTGGAACTAAGAAATTTTTGCATTTAATTGCCTTGAATTACCAATAAGAATACAGCCTCTCTGGATTTAATGCTGCAGTTGAATAATAACTGAAAACTGGGACTTCTTGCCACCTACTTTAGATTGGTATTGTATTATACTAAAGTTCAAGGGGATTCCATTCATCCTTCATTATAAAGATGATCCATATTTGAAAAGGAGACAGAACAACTATGCATTGGTTATATGCCACCAATGCCTCCCAGAAACTGCTTTAACTTTGAAAAATCAGGAGGCGGCAGTAAAAGTGGTGGTGGTGATGGAGGAGGAGGAGGAGGAGGAGGAGGAGGAAGGTCAAAAAAGCTTGCCAAGACTTTTAATTGGTCAGTCCTGGCTAGAGGGCTGGCCTAAATGTCCTCCAAGTTATGTTCCAACTCTCAAAATAAAAATCCCAATTCACTCTCAGCAGTGAAGTAAAAGATATTTAATTTAGAGGAAGAAATTATGTATGACAGCATAGCTGTATTGAGAGAATTTGACACATTTTAAATTAGTTCATTTCTATGCACCATTTTTTGACAACACAAGAACTGTGCTGAATAAAATTAAAGAACCATCTACATTAGCATCATTTCTCACAGAAGCCAACCAGAGGACCCAAAGCAGAACAACAGTGTAACAGCAGCCTCCTGCTCATTTGCCCTCCCCCAACTAGTATGAAGAATTGTACGCCTTGGAAATGGGCCACAACAGAGTATGTGTATGTCAATGCATTGGGGGTCAGTGTTGATTCCCTGCAGTTTCTGGCACTTTCGTAGAGGAACCAGCTTAAAGTAACCCAGTTGACTGCCTAAGGCAGGACTAGAAATCACTCTCCCAGTTTCTAATATGCCTGAACCAAATTGGCTGGCTCAACAGATAGAAGTCACCAATAGCTATATCATCCGTAAATTTGTCTACTCTTTTGAAATTTATATTTTTGGCATTGGTATTCCTCATGACAGTAAAATTTATTTTAAAAATGCTTTTATTTGCCTGGAATCTTCCATGGTTTTTCATAGAATCTGAACAATGGATGAATTTTATGATAAGAAACCTAAGATTTTTTTATGGCAATGAGAGGATTAAGGAAATACATAAAGGCTTCTCCATTGAAGAAAACTTAATTAAAAATACTCATATTACCCCTAAAATGTTAACATGAAGGACAAAAATGTTTTGTTACTCAAGAGATAAATAAACATATCAGATTAGTAATTTATAAAAAAAAAATAATTTTCTTCCTAGCCATGTCACCAATCTATTGCTATTTTTATTTTATTTCCCTCAAGGAATAAACTGTTTCCATGTGTATGTGCACATATAAGGTGAGTTATTACGTTAGTTTATTGCCCAGCAGATGAAGGATTTTAACTGCAGAAATAAAAATAAAAATAAAATATAATCTGCCAATCAGAGGCATGTCATCTTTTTGCATATAAAAATCCATGAGCAATATTGTTGAACCTATTTAGTAAGCTTGGAAAGTGCTCCAAGTAAACATTAAGAGGACTTAAGGCGTGAATTCAATTTCTCATCTTTCTCTCTAAGGTGTTAACAGCTGTGTCTAGTTGAGATCATTTCAAATGCAACTTCAGGGTATATAGCAATCAAAACAGCCAAACTCTTCAATGCTTTCAAAAAAGATTCAGAAATCCATTGCTGCCTATCATTCTGGCTTTGAAAAAAAAGCTTCATTCAGGAGTTCTGGAGCAGTACAATATGCAAATATGTAGAGAAGCTGTCATCTGTGCATGGGCATCTCACATGGTTAGTAGTAATGTTGGTAGGAGTAATGCATCTTCACATATAGCTCCATTATCACAGTTGTTGCTCACATGGAAGTCAAAGCAACTTTTAGTGAAAGTCCAACTTACAAGCATTTACACTGAATATCACACCAACACTTACAGATTTGCTTGCCTGAATGGGGCTAAGGACTCCAACTTTTTCCAAAACAGGAATTATAGGTGCCATTAATATCATGAAATTAACACATTCATCATGGCACAAATTAGCCTGTCTCCCTTTAGATATTATCAAACTTTAATTCCCTTGTGCAAGGGAATTCCGCATAAGCTTTAAATGGACTAATGATTCCAGCTTAAAAACTTGTCCGTATGAATCAGCATCAACAAGTTATTTTCAAGTTTTGACATTTCTACTGATAGTATCTATATTGTATAGTGATGACATACATATAGTCTTTGACTTATGACTGTACTGGTACCTGCCTGGTCTGATGGTTTTAAAGTAAGTCATCATATGATCAATCAAATTTTATGATCCCTTTTTTGGCAATAATTAAGTAAATTTCCATGGTTTGGTGAATCTACAGTCACTAAGGAAACCCATTGTTCACTATGGGGTATGTCTGCCAAAAACTGAAAGCAAATGCCAATTTTCAGCAAAAATATTATAAATTGTGGTCATGTGACCACAAGATGCTGAAACAGCCATAAATGAGGGCCAGTTGCTGAAGACCTAAACTGTGGTCACTTAACCATTGGTTGTGGGTGGGGGGGAGGCAGCCATTGGAACTTCAGAACTGGGTCATAAAAACCTTTGGGGAGGGTCTGTCAGAACTTCAAACTGTCACTAAGCAACCAATCATAACTCAAAGACTACCTGTATGCAATTCAAAAATGTTCTTTTTCTGTTTCTTGACCATCTAATAAATATGAATTAGGATAAAATGACAAAGCAAGAGGTCTAAAGATTATAAATGGTTATATTTACTAATTTTATATAATGAATAAATGAAAGTGTCGCCTTTTCACACTTCCACAGTTTTCCATTCTTTTATCTCCATGCTATTGCTGACCTCTTGCTTATCCAACTGGATAAACACATAAATCGAGAGCTAGGCCAAGCTGCTCTTAGATGAGGTCCTATTCTCTTCACGGTAGAAATCCTTAGTGTTTAATAAACTTCAGATACTGCCAATGGTGGGCTGCCGCCGATTCAGACCGGTTCTATTGAACTGGTAGTTCCGAATATCAGCTGGCCCCTGTCCTATATTTCCTTCTTTCTGGCTCAGCCGATTCACGTGGCACAGCTGATTTCCACACCTGAGCTGTTCAACTTACCGGGGCTGCCCTAGAAGGTAAGCAGTTGAGCTTCCAATTGCTGTATTTTGAACACTGCGCACACTCCCCAAACCAGTTGTTAAACTGGTTGCAGCCCACCACTAGATACTGCATATATTCTTGTTACTCTTTATACAAGATTCCCTCTTTTCTTCAAAACAATGTCATTATCACGTGGTCACAAAATCCATTGTAAAACAATTTTGATTAAAAGCCTCAACAATTACCCAGAGAAAACTAAGTTATCACCTTCTACATCAGGAGTTAGCCTCTTCTGATCAGAAAGGAACACATGCCCGCAAAGCTCATCAAGATTATTTTTGCCAAAATCCAGAGGCACAATAATATGAATATCAGGGGCATTATTCAACTGGTTCGGTCTGCGTACGCCTTGCACGAGCACAGAGAATTTGCTACTGACCTTCTCCTGCAATCCTGCACTCTCCCTGTGTGTTAAACAGCTGACGTACAGCAATCCGCTGTGCCGCAGGAAGCAGCTGAGCTTGAAAACCAGGAAATAAAGGTCAGAATAAAGCCAGGGAGGATGGGTGGGCCCAGCAGCTGATCATCGGGTTCACTCACAGATGATCCTCAGAGCTACAGGTTCGGCCGAACCATATCAAACTGGTAGAATACCACCCCTGATGAATATATGTATGTGCTTTTATCTTAAATCTGAAATTCAATTTACACCTAATACAGCTGCCAGGGCTTTCATTCATATATCAGAGTGACTGGATCATCCAAAAGAAATACTTTCTCTTAGTTCTTTGGGGCCATGTTGACAGGTTTCCCACTCCCCCAATCCTAAAGAAATTGGATTTATTTTGGATTAGCAAACCTGAAAATTTATCTTAATCACAAAGAAGAGTACAGTTATTACTCCAGTCTTTTAAACCCTTTGAAAAAAAAGTTAATAAAACTAATTTCCTCCACTAATTTGGAAAGAATGCTTAATGAGAAATGGTGTTTAATTGACCTGTATTAAATTAAAATGTGATTACTTCTTGTTTTATCATAATTGCCAAAGAAGAAATGTAGGACAGACAGGCAGACTAGCGGAGCATATCCACAAACACATTTCTGCATGGGAAACTATCAATCAGAAGACACAAGGAAAACTCTTTAATCTCACAACACATGGGCAGACTCAACCATAGTTTCAACCGGGAAACTGTCAGTATCCTAGACTAAGCTAAATCCAAAAATGTTAGGGAATTCCTTGAAAGATGTTATTCAGGCAAATCAGCCACCATCAACTACATAGATAGAATAGAATAGAATAATTTATTGTACAAGTGTGATTGGACACACAAGAAATTTGTCTTGGTGCAAATGCTCTCTGTATACATAAAATAAAAGATACATTCGTCAAGAGTCAAGAACCATTTGTACAACACTTAATGATAGTCATAGGGTACAATAAGCAATCAAATCATACTAGGAATGATACATGGTTTAGATAAAAACCATGTTTACAGACCACTGATCATAAAAAAGCTAAGAAGGCTAAGAAGGAAGCAAAACGACCAGAATACATCTTTTCTACAACTTACATCCAGAGAAGCAGGGATTAACACCAGACAAACAGGAGAACTAATCAAAGAACTACCAAGGAGAAAACCACATGCTTACACTGACTGGGCAAGCTAGAGGTAATCCTCAGCTTATGACTGGTTGCTTAGCATTCAAAAGTTCTGATAGAGCTTCCCTGGGGGCACTTATGACCTGGATTTGAAGTTCCAAAGGTCAACCCCCCCCCCTGCAGTTCATGTGATTGTCCTTCAGGCACTTGGCAAGTAATCTGCATTTATGGCCATTTGCAGCATCCTGCAGTTATGACGTTTTATATCAGTTTTGCTGAAAACCAGCATTTACTTCCATTTTTCAGTAAAACTGGCCTATAGCAAACATTGATTCGCTTAACTACTGTGGTATTTGTTTAATGACCTCCATATTCACTTAACGGCCACCACAAAAAAGGATGTAAAATCAGGTCACTCACATGGGGAACCAAATTCACAATGGTCATGAGTGGTGACCATGATGGGCAGGCTCCATTACTCTCATAACTCAAGGACTACCAGTACCTACACAAACAAGGAGCAAATTCCATACTCACTAGCACTGACAGTGTTACTTAGTCAAGTAATGAAATGGCTTGCAAGCAAAAAATCAAGCTCAGAAAGCACCAAGTTCTTAAAAGAAGAAATGGTGTACAAAACAAATTATAGATGCCTCTTTATGAATAACTTTCACAGTATGATATTGAGAGTGGTAGCACCTGAATTTCTATCATTTGCTTGTGCACAATATCTGTGTCAATTCTGAGTCTTGAGGCAGCCATAGCTGTATTTGTACCTATGAAGTTTTGCTTAGGACTTCTATATATGTGATATGCAACAGTCCTGCCTAAGAACAGACCGAGTGACACAACTGAGTTTATCCAGAGAATTAAACTGTTATTTATAGTCATCACCTATCTGGTTGAGAGCATGTATTGCTTCATCAAAATGCAAAAACTCGCCCTTTCCTCTGTAAGAACACTATCATTCCATATAATATTTGCATTCTAGATTTTGAACAACATCAAAGCTAATTGGAAAGATATTCAAGAGACGTAGAGTCAGATTAACCTCCAGAGAATCAATTCCATGTGACTTTAGTTGTATTATAGTCCTCTCCTTACAAACTTTTCAATATGATTGGCGGGGCTGGAGTGAAGGTGAAGAGTACATTGACCCAACCCATTCTGATTCACTTTGGATAGTGAGATGAGCAACAGGTAAATTTAATAAATAAATAATAAATTAAATGTACGAGATGAGCAGGATGAGCCGAGGGGAGGGGGGTCAAATTCATCATCAGTCTCAAGTCCCTTCACACACAAGAGTTCTAAGTTCAGCCCACTTCTAATATGAATATATTATGTGTGTGTGTGTGTGTGTGTATTTATATATTCATATATTCATATTCAACCTGCACTTGACATAAAAAGCATTTCTGTAAGATTCCAAGTACAGGTAGTCCTCGACCTATAGCCACAATTGAGCCAAAATTTCTGTTCCTAAGCAAGACAGTTAAGTGACTTTTGCCCCGTTTTATGACCTTTCTTGCCACAATTGTTAAACGAATCACTGCAGTTCTTAAATTAGTAACACAATTGTTAAGTGAATCTGGTTTCCCCATTGACTGTGCTTGTCAGAAGGGTGCAAAGGGTGATCAGGTGGCTCTGGGATCCTGCAATGGTCGTAAGTACATGCCAATGGCCAAGCATCCAAATTTTAATCAAGTAAGCAAGGGGATGAGCATAAATGTGAAAAATAGCCATCAGTCATTTTTTTTAAAAAAGTGCCTTTGTAACTTTGAATGGTCAGTAAACAAACTGTTGCTAAGTCAAGGACTCCCTGTATACCTTCTCATTACATGACACACTCAAAGGCCAACCAGCCTTACATGTTCAAAGGCTGTCACTTGCATGTTTCTTCCAAATGAAACCTGAAAGGGAAAATCTGGTGGGGTGACAACTGGAGGGGTGATAGGGGAAGATGCCAGGGTAGATGCCGTGGCACACAGCTCCCTCTTTCACCTTCGCTGTTGTCTCTCAGAGGTTGCCCTCTGCCTATGGATAGAGCCGCCTGATAGGCCTACCATACAACTTGCACACAGCCTATCAACGGAGCAAAGCTGTGCATGCGGGGTGTGCTGGGGAATCCCAAATTACCCCCACACCCACCAGGCTGCTGCCAGAACCGCCCTGCGACCCGCTCTTTTATTACTCTTGATTACATAAGAAGGGAACAGGAGCCCGTTTCCTCCCCTCCAGCTCTTCTTTTATTTCTGAGGCCTCTCTCCCCTCCCCTCCCTTCCCCAATGCCAGTCAACGGGAATAATTAATGGGTGCAGAGAGAAAGACAAAAGCTTCCTTGCTATTAATAGGAGCGGGGAGGGAAGAGGAGAGGAAATGGGAGGCTTTGCAGAAGCTTCCGTGACTTACGCTTGAGGCCGGCCTGCCTTGTTCAACCTAAACGCAGCTCGGAGCCGTTTCCCCATTGCACGCAAAACCAGAGGCGAAAGGGGCTGGCTAGCGAGAAAGAAAAAGGAGGAGGAGGACGGGATCGACCGGGAAGGCCCTTAAACGAAGCCATTTCCCGCCTTGGATGAGGAGCTCCGAGCGGGGGAATAGCTCTGCGCGAGGAGACGGCGGGAGAGGTTTTTCTTCCCGCCCGCGCGCGCCCTCCGGTCTCTACGCCCGTGGCGGCGAGGGGAAAGGCGGGGGGGACGGACGGGGAACCGGGGGATTTAGAAGCCGCGCTGGCCGGCGCGAAGCTTCCGTGAGCTGGAGAAGCGGAGCGGAGCTGCGGCTGGGGACACGCCCAGCCCCGAGGGGTTTAAAAGAGCCCGCTTTTGTTTTTGCTCCGGTTCTGGGGGGCGGGGGCGGGGGAAATCGCTGGGCCTCAGCTGCCTCGGAGAGAGCGGGGAACCGAGGACAAGGAGGCGGATAAGGGACGACGGGACTAAAAGCTTATCTACCCACCTGGGCGCTGGGCGGCGGAAAGGCTTCGCTCTGCTTGCTGGCCGGCCGGCCGGAGGGGAAGGGATGGGGGGGAGTGCAGTTCGGCCAGCGGGGCTCGCGGCGGCGTTGGCGCTCAGACTGTGGCTCTCCCGGCGCCGCTGTTCTACTCCAGGCTTTGTGAGGGGAGGGAAAGAGTTGGGGGAGGGAGAGAAGAGAAATTGCAGGGCTTTCTAAAAATAGCCGCCTCTCAAGCCTGGCGGGGAGGCTAGCACATCATCTGCACCTTGGGCTCCAGCCCATCGTTTCCCCGGTGCAGCTCCCGGGCGAGCGACAACAGCTGGGCTCGGGCTTCAAGCGGACGACCAGCGCCTGACGTGCGCCATCCCTTGTCGGAGTCCGAGCAGATGGGTCGGAAAGAAAAAAGGGAAGCGGACTTGGGGGGGGAAAGAAAGAAAGAAAGAAAGAAAGAAAGAAAGAAAGAAAGAAAGAAGTGGCTGTTTTCACACCGCGTTGCGCCGGCTGCTTGGGGAATTTCGAGATTGCGGGGTGAGGGCGTGGATGAAGCAACTTCGGCGTTGTGGGGGAGGACGGAGAGCGGAGACACCGATAGGGAGGGAGGTGAGGTGGTGACCTGGCTACGGAGAGCACAGATCGAAGGCGGCTTACGCTCAAGGTATTATAGATCGCTCGCTTGGACTGCCCCAAAATGAGGCGAGATGTAAACGGGACAGTGAACTGCTCCCCCTCTTCACTTACCTCACCATCTGGGTTATGCTTATTTTCAGAAGGCCGCATTTTCTCTTAGTTTAAAGCTCCTTCATCACACTTTCCCAAGCTGGTGGTCTTCAGGTGGGTTATTCTATGGGAGGTTTAATGTAAGTACACCTCGGGAGGAATCGGGTTTACTAAAGTCATCCCAGGACCAGGCGGTCTGAAAAGTCTGAAGAATCACATTAAGAATCATGAAGTAATTACCAGACTTATTGTAAAGGGGGGTGCAGCATTAATTAAGAGGAAAATTGATGTCCATCGTTAAGCTTGGAAGAGCTGATCTTGAGCAGAAATCAACTGTTTTATTCTTCTCTAATTAATTGTACTCTGTTGTGGCCTCTTTCCCCAGAGTAGTGAATTCAAGAAGTGTAAGTTATTTGGCCATATGATCAATTTAAACTTTTTTAAAAAGAAGTAATTGAATATTTAACAGATTAACAGAATTGGAAGGAACCTTGTAGGTCATCTAGTCCAACCCACTGCCCAAGCGAGAGACCCTACACCATTTCTGACAAATGGCAGTCCAATCTCTTCTTGAAAGCCTCCAGTGATGATGCTCCCACAACTTCCGAGGGCAAGCTGTTCCATTGGTTGATTGTTCTCACTGTCAGAAAATTTCTCCTTATTTCTAGGTTGAATCTCTCCTTGATTAGTTTCCATCCATTATTCTTTATCTGGTCTACAGGCTCTTTAGAAAATAGCTTGATCCCTTCCTCTCTGTGGCAGCCCCTCAAATATTGGAAGACTGCTATCATGTCTCCCCTGGTCCTTCTCTTCACTAGACTAGCCATGCCTGGTTCCTGTAATTGTTCTTCATATGTTTTAGTCTCCAGTCCCCTAATCATCCTGGCTGCTCATCCTGGATATGTCAATCAAGTCCCCCAGAATGGTTGTAACTAATCCAAATTTCTATGTGATTGATGGCTTCTAGTTAAGAGAAGCATTAGAGAACTCAGTTCAGTTACAATTCAGGGATACAAAAAGTACTATAGTACTTCTAAGAAGTGATAATCTATCTGCCAAATGATCTGAAAATCAGTAGTTTCACTGTCATCCATGACAGCAGCATGCATATTCTCAGATGCCTATGGAGATTCTCAGTCATCCAAGTCATGATTGTCCCAAAGGTGCTTTTTCAAGAGGCAACTGGACTTTCTGGTTTTTCTTTGAAGATATTTCGCTTCTCACCTTGGATGAAAAGTGAAAAATGTCTTCGAAGAAAAAAAACCAGAAAGTTCGGTTGCCTCTTGAAAAAGCACCTCTGAGACATCCATGTTCTCAATTTTATCATATATATAAGTAGACTGGGTTATTCAGAGAACACCTCCTGCCCAGATAGCATTACAGAAGATGTTAAAGACACACTTTTCCATGCTTTGGGATAAGGTAGATGGAATCCCCTTGATAGAGGTTTTTGACATATATTGTATAAGTTTTGATTTGATTCTGGATTCTGTTTCTTCTTTTCCTTATTGTAATTTTATTATCTTAATGTATTTTGTTTTTATATTGTGATCTGTCACTTTATAAGTAAGTAGTGCTACAATTGAATTAAATAATAAAGAACTTTGTTAATATAAACCACAGGCTACCATATACTCCTTTTAACTTGCCATCTTCCAAATATGTTGAACTTTTAGTGCTATCCCAGGACAATGGGAATTATTCTATTATCCATGTGGGGCACTTACAAGTTATAGGAAAGCTTTCAAAGCTAAGAAAATATTCCAAATGATCTAGCATGGAATTAAAATATAATGCACAAAGTTGAATCAAAGGTCTTAAATATATAATATTTTTTCAAATGACATCATTTTTGGCATGCTATCATCAGAAACATGAAGTGTTTTTATTTGGAATTCCTAAAATTTCTAACAATAATTATGCATGATGTCTGGTAAATAGATTAAGCAGAGAATAGATGCCAATCAATAAGGTCAAAAATAAAGTCTTCCCTTTTATTAAAGAAGCTCATGTGCCATATTGTTTTCTTGGACACCACAGTCTTTTTTAAAAGAATATTTCATCACATTCAGCTCATTTTAAAAATTATTATTGATAGTTTTCACTGAATGCGTTTTTATCTTGCTGCTGTATCACCTTATGAGAATTGTTTGCATGTTTATGGGCATCACCATGGTATTCTTTCAAGTAGAAGGGCTTCATAAATATCTAAAATGAAATAAAGTAAATAAAAATAATGTTAAATTGTATTTTTAAAGGTCACTGAAGAATAAGAGTAGATAGAGCTGCAGATGGGAGTATTGGAAGCTGGAAAATGAGTGAAATCAAAATATGCATCTAATAAACATTTTCTTGAATAAAAATATTATGTTAAGTTTTGATACAAGTTCTCTGGAAGAAAAATACAGGGATAATTTTCTCATCAGTGTCTACTAATGGGTTTTTCATTCTATCTGCATGTTGAAATATTATCGAGAATTAAGTCCTGATGATATGTTGGTCTATCTCCAAATATTCAATATCTAGCTCATATTCATAGGTTCATCTCATTGTTACAAGAAGATTCACTCTGGAAATATTTGATGCATCAGGGATCAACCATCACTGCTGGGATGTATTAATGAACACTTTGTTCCCAGTGGTAGGTTAACAAACAGGTGGAAGATGCAAAGCATGGCAACAAATGCTTGCCATTCTTTAAAAAGGAGAGAAAAAAAATATAAAGTTGGCTTTCAACTTCAAAGAATTCATGGTTACTTTAAACATAGCTATTGATGGATTTTATCAATTCAACCATATTTGGGGAGCGGGGGGAGAGGGAGAATATTCTCATGACTCTATAATAGTGAATGATGCCAAGAGGCCAAATGTACAAACTTCCATTGCAAGACCAAGAAGTGAAAGAGTTTGGGGGAAGTGGTCAGGCCTACCTGGAAATTGCCCACCAGTTAGTTACATTTCAAGAGGCTTCAATGGAATTACAAATGAGATCAAGAGACTGAAATTCAAAGATAGTGTGACTAGTATGGCATCAATCATAAATCAATACTATAGATTGCTTACATTTCTGTGGTGTAATCTCAGGATGAGTATCCTGATAAACACTTTGGCTTTAGAACAAATGGTGTCTCTGTTCTATGGTAACCCTTGTGACAAAAGGCCAGAGAGAAGAGAAAGCAGAACATTTAGAGCCTGTAGAAAAATGACCTTGGGTGATTTCTTTATGGTTACTAGAATTAAAGAATTAAAAGGCTGCTACTAGTGATGTGATTCTTGCTCTTTTCTTTATAAGATCTCTTAAAAACTACAGTACTGAAGATCAGGTATAGTTGCTTGAGAGGGGCAAAAGTGCTGAGCTAGGCATTGAGACTTGACTGCTGTGGCCTGGAAAATATTTTCACAGTGAATCTTTCTGAAGGACAGTTAAAGCAGAAGGAGGTAGGGGAAGCATTTCTATTATGAACGATTATTGTGACTAATACAGGTTTTGTACTGAAGCTGACAGAAGCAGGGGACTGTTTTGCCTGTTTACACTCTAGAAAAATGCACTGGCAAACCACTTCCAAGAAAACTGCAGGATGTCAAGCTTGACTTGAAGGAGACTTTACTTTTGATCCTATTTAGTCTCAGGCAATTCTTCTGTCTGTAATATTGAAGCATGATGTTTTGAAAATTACTCTAAGAGAATCGACTTGATATTCTGTGTGTAGTGGGATTCATTAACTGTAGGGAATTCCCCAAAGAAATATGACATACCCAAAGCATTCTAAACAAGCAAACTGAACAACACTAAATGACTTTTTAAAAGCCAGATTTCTGGAGCCCCAGTTGCAAAGTACATTTCTGCAGCTGGCAACCTGCTAAGATCATATAGATTTGTTCTAACATTCTTCATTGGACAGAGAAAGTCAACTTCTCCTCAATAGTGACAAATAAATTGTAATAATCCTGCCCCTAGCTATTTGGGGCAGTGCAAAGACTGACCAGTTGTGATGCTAGGCTGTCAGCTAGAAAATTGACAGCCCTGGTTTGAGACCCAAGCACCACACAATGGGATAAGTTCCTGTCCTTCTCCCCAGGTCCTGCCAACCTAGCAGTTTGAAAGCATGCAAACGCAAGCAGATTAAATAGGTACCACATCGGTGGGAAGGTAACAGTGCTCTGTGATGCATGATCGTGGAAATGTCTTTGGAAAGGGGTGGCTTAATGGGCTTGAAATGGAGATGAGCACCACCCCTTATAATTAGCAACGATAGTGGAGTAAAATCAGCAGGGACTCCTTTACCTTTACTTATTTTAGCAATTTACCAATTACAGTGGCCTTTACAGCTCTTTATATCTTGATAAGTAATCACATCTGTACAGTTATGGTTGCAGCAAATATAATAATGGACAGGTTTCTTCAGCCTGACACCATCCAGATACATTCAGAAAACAAATCCAAGAATTCCCAGACAACCGGAATGATGGAGAAAGCTCTAAAATTAACTAAAAGTGCTTTGTGAACGCTTACAACAATTGATATCCTGTTTCCAAGAACAGCCATTCACACATATCTAGGAATATTGAGCCCTATTGCTTTTAAGCCTCTGAATCTTAGGACATTTTGTTTACTTATCCATTTTAGGAAATAGTATTAAAAACAAATCCTCTGTCTTATTTTTATACAGTTCTTTAAAGTTAATTAATATAATTATTAATAATCATTCTATATTGGACAGAATCTGCTACTCTGTGAAGTCATAGGAAGCCATAGAAGAATTGTGTTCCAATATTAAGGAAAAATCAGATGGGATATTTAATTTTTATTGATTTTCTGTGAAACATGCATAATTTAACCTCTGGTTTAATTTAACTTCTAGTCTAATTTAACTTTTTAAAAATATTGATTAAAAATAATTTAATAAGCAAACACAAAAACATTCAGCTTCTGGTTGTAATATATACATTATTATGTCTGATGCATCTGGACTGGCAATGATGTGTCCCAACTGTAATTTCACGGTTCTGTTCATAAACTACTTAGATGGTAACAAATGTAGAGTTTAGTTAATCATCTACCTGTAAGTACTGTATAACCAAGGAAGTAGTGATAAACATCCTTTTCACCCCCTGTGACTTCTCTGAAGCATTTGATAAAATGAACTCAAATTGACAGATAAATGAAATTTCCTGAAACAAAGGATCTCCCCATTTAAATACTAGTATAACTGCTAAAAACTAGTCTGCAACTTTATCATTTCATCACGAGTTTAACTATTAGATAATTCCCAATTTCCTTACTGGATCTCTAAGATCAGAGACAGAGTCTTTTGCTTGACTGGACAAAACAATTATCTAGCTTCTAGTTATACTCAATTATTCCATAAAACAGGAGTGTTCTCAAGATAAAAAAAAAATCAAGAAGGAGCTACATATTGGTTTTCAAGCAAAGGTACTAGTCAGAGCGGAACAGAGAGGAATTCTGGGAGTTGAATTCCACTAATATTCATATTTACAAGGTTGAGAAACATTGTCCTAGATCAGTGGCCCCTAACCGTTTTGGGGCACCAGGGCCGGATTCCATGGAGAGAAGTTCTTCCATGGATCCATGGGGCTTCGATTGTTTGCAGGACCCAGTTTCTGCCAGTCTACAGACTGGGGGATTAGGGACCCGTGTCCTACCTAGATGTTTTCTGTCTTACTGAATCTTTGCATTGAACTATTAATATGTGCTGAAACCAGTGGTGGGATTCAAATATTTTTACTACAGTTTTTGTGGGTATGGCTTAGTGGGTGAAGCAGGGGAAGGATACTGTAAAATCTCCACTCAGAAGTGGCATTTGCCGGTTCTCCGAACTGCTCAAAATTTCCACTACCGGTTTTCCAGAACTGGTCAAAACCTGCTGAATACCACCTCTGGCTGAAACCCATTAGCTTATTCAAGGAGGTGGCAAATAATTAGCTAGAATGACTGTATTGATACGTACTTGGAATTCTCTCTGCAATTGTTGCCTTCATTTGTTTTCCTGATATCACCCTTTCTCCAGTAAACCCATTTGGCTGTTTAGTAAGGGGATTTTTCATTAAATTCTTCCCATGTGCACACTATTCTCTGTGTTGCAGAAAGCTTGTTAAGTTCCGTTTTTGCAGGTTGGGGAAAGAAGAATTTCACCATTCTGAGTATTGTTGTATTATTCATTCTTTATTCTAGACATTTAAAAATGATTTTCTATTCCATATTTTCATCAACATTAGTCATAACACAGATATATGGGCGATGCCTCTTCTTACTTCTCTGTAACTGCTAGGAACCAAACTAGACAAATATGTATTCTGATTATTCCACTTTAGCTAATTATTAATGCATAAATATGAACAAGAAGTGGATTCACATGTTACTCTTGTAATTTATAGCATTATTGCTTTCAGCTGGGGGCCAATGCGTAATTTGTTTTAACTATTTTTAAAAAACAGCAAATCTACAAGCAAATGGTAATTTTTCTTATCTCAACTTTAGGTAGCACAGTTTGAAACTAGAAGGAAGGGGCATGAGTAGAATTTGATTTAAGGTATTTATCAGGCCCCCTCCACCCCCCACAAAGCTAAGTTGAAAGTCTCTTTCTTGCCTTAGAAAATGTTGGAACTCAGAACCTTAAAGTCTGCCTTCTGCTATTTATGCCTGAGAATCACTTAACAAATTGAGATCAGTAGGTTACTGAACTAAGCAAAGCAAAGATCAAGGATGAAATCTGTCTCTCAGTGAATTTATGGCAAGGATTCTCATCTTTACAAATATATTCAGAAACAAATCTGCAAAAATCTTTTTTGGGCTTAGTAATCACAAACAGCTTTTGGGGTGTTTTTCCTATGTCCTAGCAATGCAAATTTTTTTAATTCCATGGAATCCATCATATTTTATACTGAAGTTGAGCTCTGTGTCACACTATTACTTGAAGCTACGTGATAATGTGAAAGAATATATAATCAGGTAAACTCAGGAAATGAAAAAAAAAAGCTCCCTCCCCAAAATACATTAGTTAAGGTAATGCTCTGGTTTATTGATGAATTATGTAATATATCCGATCCTATTTTATTCTCTCCAAGAACTATTGATTACAAAGGGTTCAAAGAGAACTACAGATTCAAAAGAAGAAAAAGAGAATTTATTAGCTGACGTATCAAATAACAAAATAAGTATATTGAATACTGAACATTGAATAGTGTTATAAATAGAAGTAAGTCTACAAAGTCTTGCCAGGTTATATTTTACTTTTGACTATTTCTGTTAGATATTTGTAAAATATTTCCCTTTTATATAATAGTGAATAAAATACAGGAAGGGAGCATGAAAACACCAGAGAACAGCAGAGAAAAAGAATAAATGAAACAGAAGAAAAACAACTAGATAAATAAATCAGCATTTAATAACTTCAAAAATAGTAAAATAGCATAAATAATAAATTTCAGAAACAGGTACAAATCTGGAAAAGGCCAGGCTTCAAAAGAATAAAATGCATCTAAAAGAATTCTAGTTGATTCCTATAAAAGTTTCAAGATTTTGCTGGTAATAGCATACCGGTCCCCTCCTCCCTCTTCTCCCCAATGTTTTCTTTTTCTATCCTTCACAGTCATATTTCATTGAATAAGCTTAATTTTTGGCCAAACATCTATAAGCATCTAAAAACATGTCTGTTTCAAATTTGGGACATATTTCAAGGTAATGCTCTTATATCTGCTTTATTACTTTTAAAATGAATGGGATTGTTAGCCTTACTTGTTAAAGTGTTGAGGTTATTTCAGTTTAAGGAGAAAAAGGAAAGGAAATTAGAGCTGCATTGGTTACTCACTGGCTTTGAGAGTGATTCAAGGCTCTGGTTGCAGTTGATGACTGTTTACTTTGGGAGAAGAACTTTCTTCAGAGTGATAACACATGGCTTCTGGTATATAGTGATTTATTATGTTCAATTATTTTACTAGTTTAAAGGGTCACTTATGATCGAAGCATAAGCCTACAAATCTGAATAATAAGTGCTACAATAGCTAGGCATCTACAGGGGAGGGAGGAAGGGAGACAAAGAGGTAGAAGACCCTTTCCCAAACTCTGGAACACTCTGGTGTTTCAGCCCCACAATGTTTTTGGATACACAGCAACCTCACACAAATTGCTTCAGATGGCAAACAGGTGTCACGTCCTATAGATCCCTATTGGGACTCTGCCATTCCCGTGGGGAGGGGGATGGATGCATGCCTCATTTTATAACCTTTTTCTTGTGCCTACCTGATCAGTACTTTGATTTACCTTCTTGGGAATGTAAGGGAGGAATGAATAAATTGCGGGCCATCTGTTTTGTCTCAAGCACCGGAGATTCCAGCAAGTGATGCCTGAGAACAACTTCCTATCTCTTCCTTAGCCTGGGATTCTCAAAACAACTTCACACCTGAGGATTGGCTCAAGCTATGCCAGACTGAGGGGAGGAGTTTCTACCTGTTTTAACCTAATGGTATTGTGCGGGAATCCTCAGATCCTGCTTTCTTTGTCTCTCTATCCCTTTCTCTCAATACAAGTTTCCTTTTGAAATATCAACGTTTCAAGAGTTCTACTTTTTTGAGCGGAGAGGAGAGGTGAGTCCTTACACAGGGACTATGTCATGGAGTCACTGATACAAGAGCATGGCTGAGACCATGAAGAGAGCATCTTCTTTCTCCTCTCTTCATTCTTTAAAGAAAACAATAAAAAGTAGAAAGTTAATAGCGAGCTTCCCAGGGCTGTGCAAAGCTTTAAGGGGAAGCACTTCCTTGACACTGTGTCATTAAGTAACACAGCTCCTCACTTCTAAAGCATGAGGAGAAGCTAGCCTTGTTTTACCCCATGTTGCTCCTTCTCCACCTCCAGAAGCTGTCAGAGTGGCACAGAAGGGACTGCCAGGATAAATTACATAATTACTGCATCTCCACAGGGTGAAAAACTTCACCTCGGCAGCACAAACTTTCTGATCTTTGGGAGTTATGACTGCTTCATACAGGTGTGACTCATTTGTGGGTCCTGATCCATCCTTGAGTTTTAGACTGGAAAGTTAGGTTAAAAATTATTTTATTCTATCTTCGCTATGAATTAATAACATTTACACATGGCTCAATTTATAAAAAAAGGAAGTTAAACATCTGTGAAGAATACACTTTTTAAAAAATTTTTATTGGTTTTTAAAAACAAACATAAACAAACAAAACATAAAAACATCAAGCTATCTTCCATATGTGTACATACAGTGTGCCGGTTGGTTTACAAATTGTTTTGTGCTTCCATTTGTAGTCTTCAATTACAATCACATTGCATATAATCTCATATTTTCAATCAAAAATTAAACACCTTAATATCATTATTAATCAATCATTTGACTATACTTTTATTCATTCATGTTTTACACGATAATCATAATTTACTTAGTTTATTTTATAACAGTTCATATCATCATCCCAAATCTATCCTAAAATCATTTTGTAGATATAATAAGAAAGAAGTACATCTTTATATATTTATTATTTTCTAAAAGTCTACATATTTCATTACTGTATTTTATTGTCTAACATTGATAGAAAAGATCCCAAATTTTATAAAATTGTTTATCCTCTTGTTCTCTAATTTCAAATGTCAATCTACTCATTTCAGCACATTCCAATATTTTCTTAATGATTTCCTCCTGTGATGGTATTTTCTCATTTTTCCAGTTTTTAGCAAATACAATTCTAGCCGCTGTTAATACATTTACAATCAGGTATTTCAAGTCTTTACTAAAATTCCCAATAAAAATATCTCTGGTTTCAAGTCTATATGTTTTTTGTCATTTTTTCCAACTACATGTGGATTTTAGTCCAGTATTTTTTAGCATCCGCACAAGTCCATCACATATGGTAATATGAGCCAGGTGTCTGATGATATTTCCAACATTTTTCGGATTTATTCTTGAACATTCTTGCTATTCTTGTTGGGGGAAAATGCCACCTGTAAAACATCTTATACAAATTTTCTTTATATGCTGTTGACATTGTCATTTTATAATTTTGAGACCACAATTTTTGCCATTTCTCTAAATCGATCCCATATCTAAAATTCTTCCCCCAAGCAATCATAGTTTCTTTAACTTGTTCTTCTTCTAATTTAATTTCTAATAAATATCCATACTGTTTTTTAATCACTTTTTCATCAGTAGCTGTCAAAATCTTATCTAAATCAGTCAATTTATCATAGAAACCTTCAATTTTAGAATCTTTATCATACCTTGAATGTATTTGTGCATATGAAAACCAATTCATCTTTATACCTTGTTCTTCTAGCTTTTGTATAGATTTGAGTTCACCCTTTTCATTCAATATCTCACCATATCTAACTGTTTGTTCCTTTTTGTATATTATAGGATAAGAAAATGCTTCAATAGTCGATAACCAGACTGGAATTTTCAAATAACATTGTCTTTTAATCTCCTCCCAGTTTAACCACAGAGACTCCCGTATATAATGTCTTCTAAAATACCCCTGTGTTTTAGTTCCTTTATACCATAAAAAGGCATGCCACCCCAACAACAAACCATGTCCTTCTAATGTCAACAATCTAGTATTTCTTAACGTTATCTATTCCTTAACCCACATCAGATCTGTAGCTTGATAGTACAAGTCCCAATTAGGCAAACCAAATCCTCCTCTAATTCTAGCATCTTGCAAAAGTTTAAACTTTATTCTCGCTTTCTTACCTTGCCATATATATTTCAACACAATTTTATTTAAATCTTCAAAGTAATCTTTTCTAAGCCTAATTGGAATTGTTTGGAACAAATATAAAATTCTGGGTAATAGATTCATCTTGATTGTTGAAATCAAGGCTAGTCTTTTCATAGTATTCCTTTTCCTTGTATAGTCTATTATCAAGCTTCTAACATATGCCTTCATTGTATCCCATACATTCTGAATTGAGGTATTCTTTTTTGTTTTCTCTAAAGAAAAAAGCCAGTTCTTTCTCCATCCACTGTGTGAAGTCTTTTTCCTTTAAAATAGTATTATTTAAAGTCCATCTAGATCTTCTTTTTTGTCCTTTCCATTTAATTGTCATTGGATTGTGATCTGCCCAAGTACTTGTTTCAATATTTATTTCTTGAATATTAGTTATTAATTCTGTTGACATCCATATCATACCTATTCTGGACCATGATAAGCGTCTATTTGAATATAAGGTGTATTGTTTAGTTTTAGCATTTCTTTCTTTCCATGTATCTTTTAAGTTTATTTCATCTACCATTAAAAAAAAAAGATTTAGGGAGAGTCTTTCTGTTTTGCTTTATTGTTTTCTGTGCTGTATAGTCCAATTTATTGTCTACAATTCCATTAAAATCTCCCATCATAACTATGTTAGCATAGTCCAGTTCAATTATTTTCATATGTAATTTTTTTGTAGAATTCTTCTTGTTTGTCATTTGGAGCATAGATTGCAAAACCATCGGTTTTCCCTGTTCTTTGTTCAATGCTCTCTGTTCTTTTTTCAATGTTCTCTGTTCTTGGTTCAATGTTCTCTATTCTCTTTTCAATATTCTCTGATCTTGCTTGAATATTTTGAATTCCTTGCATAATCATCTGTAGAGTCACTTTTTCTTGTTCTTGTTCTTGCTTTAATATTGTCTGTATTCAACGTTGTCCTCCAGATGGTGGAGAGGAAGAAGTAGAAGTTGAAGAACCAGGAGCTGTAAATTTCCCACTCATTTTAAGCAATTCAAAATCTTCAGGTTCTTCAATACCTTAATCCAATTAAAAGGTCTCAAATAGAAAAGAGTGCATAAGAATAAACCAGAAAGGTAGATGAAAAAACAAAAATACCAGGAAAGGAGAAAAAAAAGGCTATTCCCTTAAAAAAAAAACATTAATACTTAAAGGCTTTCCCTTTAAAATAAAAAGCAGACATAGAGATTGGACTTCCAAAGAAAAACAGAAAAACGAAGAAAGCTCCAACAAAGTCAAAAACCCAAATAGTTATTACAAAAAAAAAGATAAAATGAAATACAATAAAGCTGGTGAGGAGGGATAGCACAACTTAGAAAAAGTAAAAAGAGCACACTGCACTTTGTTTAATTATCCAAGGCTCTTATTATAGCTATCTTCTCCGAAAACTTACCACATTTTTTCCCCCTAGGTTTCAACACCAGACTGCAGCTGTTGATAGAAACCCAGAAGAGCACCTGCAATAATATTCTCCCATGCTCTTCCCTCTATCTTATCAAATGGCAATGTCCTTGAAAAAGAGTCTCAGTTCTTTCTTTCTCAGCTTTGTCTGGTCACAGGGAAATAGAATATTTTCAAGCCTCTAGTTGGCAGTGTTACAAAGTTTCTTTGCTCTCACTTTCCCCCTCCTTTTCCAGGCAAGATATAATAAGAATTAATAAAAAAAGAAAAAGATATTTTAAAAAAAGAGATAACTAAAGGGAGCCTCTAGCCTACAATATTACAAAATCAAAAAGGAGAAAAAATATATAGATGTAAACAAAAAAAACCAGTCCAGTTTCAAAATACAAGATCGTGTATAGAAAATCCAGCAATGAGAAAAAAACACATTACTTTGACATGCCTGTTTAAAATCACCGCTTAATCACTTCTGTCAAAACTTTTACAGATTTTTTCTTTTCCTTAGGGTGTCCTTTCAGATCTTAGAATAAAGAAAAAGTTCTCACCAAACCGGCACACTCTCTCTTTCTGTTCTCTTCCGTTTTGGAGCTGTCCCAACTTCAGCAGCTTTAAAGCAGCCGCTGGCAAGAAGAGCTTCTCCTGGATCTACCAGGGACTTTGTGGCATCCCTGGGATTGACAGGATGTGCTCTTCACTTTCACCATCTCTTCGGGATGGTTTAGATCTGATAGGACCATCCAGGGGCAAAGATATCGGCAGTGATCTCAGACCTCTAAGATCACATGCCGTATCGTCATGATGCCAGCTCCGCCCTTCCCCCTATTCTCTGAAGGATACACTTTTGATTATTTTGTCATTAAAAGGCAATCTGCTTAACTCCAGCCTTTTAATTTCTGTTTAGGTTAAAATCTCTGGCATCTAATTCTGCTGGAATATTATTCAACTGAAGGACTGTTAGCTACGTTATTCCCTTGAAAAAACCTGTTCTTCCATCCTCTCTCAGCCCTGTTTACTTTTACATAATAGAATAGTGTTGCTTCTTAAATAGCAATAATATCTGTGTTTATCAGATTGTCAACTCTTAGTATGTCCTCTTAAATAATGACTTTGCTAATGAGCTCAGTGATTGGTGGAGTCTGTGGAAGAATTGTAGTAGGCCATTAAATCAAGTGACTAAATCTGACCACTGAAAGTAAATCTGGATCATATAACGATCAGGATATTGGTTCATGTAGTAGCCCTGATGAATGACCATTATCCTGTAGATTGTTTATGCTGGTCTTTGACCACAATAAAGATTTGATTTAATTTTATTTGGTTGTAACTTATCTAATAGAAAACTACTTCCAGGACTTCTGGACTAAGGCCTGTGTTATCTGAAAACAATTTTTGATCCTACTGTAGTCTTCATGAGTGATTTCTGGATATGTCTTCTCAGCTGTACTGCTCATCTTATAGATGAGAAGACTAAATGGCCAGGAAAGGCTATGGCCAGAAGCGATATGTCTTGAGCACAAATCTTAGTGAGTTTATATGGTAATGACATACTCAGTCAAATCTCAGAGAAAAATTTGCGTCTGGAAGAGAAAAGTATAAGTTGGAGAACTTTTGGTAGTATTTTTTTTACTAAGTCACAATTTGTGAAATCAGAGATAGGAAGCCAGACATTTCCTTGTCAAGAACTGCCATAAACTTTCACTAAAAATCATTTGCTTGTATTCCCACTGAATACAACTGGAATTCCCATTCAAACAAAGCAGAGATCAGAATACAAGCACACTGATGTTTGAACTAATCTAAGTCATCTTTGCCCTAGTGGCATTGACAAGAGTTTTGTTTATAAATTTCCCTTGTGTTTATATGCTATTTGAATGATGAGCAAATGTGGACAACATTACTTTATTTGACAGTACCGGTTTTGTTTATTTAAAACTCTTGTGGTGAAAATGAAAAGCCACAGTTGCTTCATTGGGTTACTAATTCATATGCCAGAAATGTGAACAATTACTCAGATAAATGCCTTAAGAAAATCCTAGTTGATTTCACTGCAGTGGTCCGTTTGCATTGTATGTTTGCATTTATTTGCCTCCACCATGTGCAAAAAAATGAATCCATAATCTCGTTAGTTCACTGTATGGAGCATGGACTTGGTATACCATCATATTTTATAACTTTATTGTTTGCAATGTTTATCTGAATGATTATTTCTTGCCCTTTCCCAAACACTGGGAAACAAAGGAAGATGAATGTGGGTTCTCTTTCTTTCTCCATATTCTCCACATTGCTTCTCTTCAGGCTATTCCCATGGACCCTGGGTCTCCAAACATCGGCATGACTGAATACACATCTCTTTTTCTTTCTTTCACCATTCCATGCTGCTGAGAATTACAAGGCAGCCTTTTTCTTAGCTTTGATCACTTTCTCAAAGAGTGTGTTGTGAAAATGAAGCATTCCTATAGTTTTTAAAATTTCAATTTATTACATGCAGGTGGGGAATAAGGTAGCAAATGATCAATATAAGTATGTAAAGAACCAAAAGGAATATATTTTCTCTACAGGCTCCACTGGATATGCTGAAATAGGAGATGGGTTGCCATAGCAGGCATAGAATACAGTACACCAGGTGTCCTTTTTAAAGCCTTTTTAGTTATAATGATTATTTAACAAGTTATTCATAGCTGAATAATTTCCAGAAGGATTAATGTGGCCCAGTGAGAGGAGATGCAGTATTTTCTGTTGCTGAATTTCATTAATTTGCTCCTTCCTTTTTCTTTTATCTGAAGGAGCCCCCCTCTTTCTTTTTTTTAAAAAAATCTTTCTTTCCCCCCTTTTCTCCTTTCTTTTTTAATTGCCAAGGAAGAGATACATTCAGCAAAATGTATCCAGTGGTAAATGCATGCTCACTTCAGTCTCATTGAACATGTAAATAATTTCAGAGCTGTTTCCATGGAAAGTAATAACTGCTCTGCAGTTAACAGGTAACAAGCTGAGGTAAATACAGTACATTTTTTTTTTTACCAGTAGTGATGAACATGTCTTCAATTGCTTTATCCCTAAGTTTGGCCTTAAATAGGATGTCCGATTCAGCACGTTTGTCTCCTCTAAACCTTCTGCCAATTAAAATCATACTTAAAAAGACATTTTTCCTGTCTTCAGTGACAGCAGCCAACAGCAGACTATCCCCATGGAGGCCTTCTCCAGGGGGTTTCTGACAAGTGATCTCACCTGAGGAGAGGAGAGATAGGTAAACAGTTTGGTGAGCTGCTACCATAAATCTCATGGTAACCATTTTTTTCTCTCAGGAATTTTTGAGAAGCTTCTCCTCTTGAAAGAAATAGAAGAAAAGCAAATTAAACCTGACTTTCAGACAACAAGGGAAGTTCCTCTCAAGTCAAGTTTGATTTCAGATGACTCCATGAACACATCCATCTTGTTTTCTGAGCCATAAAACAGAAGTAGTTATTCGTTGCTTTTCTTTTTTAAAAAAATCCTAGTTTAGCCCCCAAACCTGGGCTCTCTCTCCTCTATGTTCTAAATAGGTTTAACTCTATTGACAAAGATAGCAAAGTCTGAGTATGCCTGTGTGTCTGTGTCTGTGTCTGTCTGTCTATCTACCTATCTATCTACAGTATCTATCCATCCATCTACTCATCAATCTATCCATCTATCACCTATCTTTTAAAATTTATCTATCTACTGTGTTTCTCCAACAATATGGCCTCCACCAATAGGAAGGCCAAGCATGTTTTATTGGCATAAAACCAATTAAGCCCCCCCAAATTAAGGCCTATATTAAACATGCGAAATGGAGGGGAATGGCAGGGGGGCTTGCCGTTAGAAAGTACTTTTGTTTCATACCGGGATATGATGCTGCCTGCATTGACTTTGGTGTTGGTGGGGCCCTCTGCTCATCCAACCAGGGCCACGCCGGGGCTGTGCGGGCTGGGCAGAGCTGGGAAAGCGAGCTGCGGGTACGCGCCCGCCTGCCAAGCAAAGAAGCCGGGCTGACCCAAGCTTGGCTTCCTTCCCAAGTCCCTCCATCCCGAACCCGAAGGGGCCACCGGGAGAGGCCTCCCAAGGCAGTGATAGTGCCCACCCATCTGTGGACAGGGAGGCAAGGCGACGGCCTGCGCCGCATCCTTCTCAGAGCTGAGCCCCGCCGAGTCAGTGCCTCTGCCTGATGCCCATTCTGCTGCAGCGTTTGGAGCTGCCAGCGCATTTGGAGATGTGTGGGGACAGGGACGGGCTGGGCAAGGGGTGGAAAGGACAGGCGGCTTCAGGATCTCTCCACCAGCCAGGGAAGCAGTGCTGCCATCACCTCGCCTCCCTGTCCATGGACGGGTGGGCGCTATCACTGCCTCGGGCAGCCTCTCCTCGTGGCCCCTTTGGGTTCAGGCTGGAGGGACTTTGGAAGGAAGCCAAGCTCAGGTCAGCCCGGCTCCTTTACTTGGCAGGCAGGCGCACACCTGTGGCTCGCTTTCCTGGCTCTGCCCAGCCCGCATGGCTCTGGCGCGGCCCTGGCAGGATGAACGGCGGGTCTGGCAGGGAGGCGCTCGCTGCCTTGGTGTGAGCTCTGCTGCCGGGAAGGAAGGGCCGCCTGTCAGCTGCACTGGACGCCCCAGGCGAAGCTCTTCGCGCTCTGCCCGGCACCAGGCAGGGATGGTGGCTGGGCACTTCTCCTGAGATGGGCCGATCCTGCGCTGAGGCTCTGGGAGATTCACCTCCCCACATGGGGTTGCGCTGCCCTTTCAGGCAGGGGAGGCTTTGTTGTATTAGGACGTCATTTTTAAAAGTATTGGCTTTACCTTCAAAGGCAAAGGGAAGGCGGCAACAGGAGCTCCTGAAGCCGAGTGTCTCCACCGGGCTCGGTTGCAGGGAGAAGCCGTGGCTGGCCACATGTGGCTGCGCCAAACGCCACGGCATTGCTCTAAATGCCGCAGCAGCAAGGGAGAAGGGAAAGGAATGGTGGTGGAAGGTCTCCCGATACGAAGTGCCCCACCAACGCCGAGGTCAACATCCAAACTGTCGCCACCCGCCCACCCGAGGATGCAAGTGGGGGGAATTAAGTCACCCCCGAAAAGATGGCCTAGCCATTTTTGGGGGGGGGTCAAAAAAAAAAAAAGGCCCGGCCTTATTTTGTGAGAAACACGGTATGTGAATCATCTATTACAAGCCAATCAAGGCAGAAAACAGATGCAGTGTTAAGGCCTCAGATGCGTAAGTAAATGAACCACCACTATAAATGTCTATCCCATTTCTCTTCCCTAATTCCTTTATGGTATTTTGTATATTAAATATGTATTGAAGGATAGGCTCTGCATTTTATAAGCAATTCTAAAACTTCTTTTAGGGAAGTATGGAAATAGTCAAGATAGCAAAATATAATTGTTATCATAGATAGCAGATAGCTTCTAGTTTATTCTCAAAATTATTGTCTGGAGTTTTCACTGATCTCCCAATCTCCCAGTCTGGTATTTTGATTTGTACAGGTAGTCCTCAACTTACAACAGTTTGCTTATTGACGGTTCAAAGTTACAATGTGATTTACTTTCAGATGCTTGACAACTGATTCACATTTATGATGGTTGCAGGGTCCCAGGATCATATTTTGAGACCATCTGACAAGCAAAGTCAATGGGGAAACCATTTTCACTTAGCCCATGTTATATTTTAATAACTGCAGTGATTCAAATGTGGAAAGAAAAGTCATAAAACAGGGCAAAACTCACTTAACAACACAAATGTTGGGCTCAGTTGTGGTCATAAGTTGAGGATTACCTGTACAATTCATTGTAGCTTCAGTATTGTGTTTTTATACCGTATATATTACTGTGATCCATTTTAAGCCATCTTCACTAGAGGGCAAAAAGTAAATTATTTCAATCAACAAATAAAACATATAACTTCTCAGTATTTGTACTGCGGATACAGATTTATCTTCTGTCATACGATGGATCAGATAGAGGTTATATCATTTTTCTCAACTGTGATTATAAATGTCTGCCAAGGGTTTAGGTATATTCTCTAGCCCTGCTTTATATCTGAGGCATGCAGTTGATTCTTCAAAATTGGCCTATAAAGATATTTAGGTTCCATTTAAAGAAAGCTCAAAAAGAGCTCATTTTGAAGAATTACAGCAGAATACAATAGACATACTTTGGATATGGGGTTTATTCTCCTGCTTGTCCTTTGTTCACTTGAGTTATTTATTTTAAATATTGATGAGGTCTATCTAGAAGATCTCATGGCAGATTATAATCCACTAGAAAGCAATAGAAAACACTAAAACAACATGAAACAAATAACTGAAGGGTAATCTTCAAACTTTTGGAAGAAATATCCTTCTGGGTTCAGTTCCAAGTGGGGAAAAAGACACTGGAAACATGGAGGCTGTTTGGAAGGTTTAATGGTGGACAGGACCACATGGCCTGGACCTCCAGAGTGAAAAGGAAGGATGATCGCATACTTCAAGGTGAAGGAAGAGATCAAGAAAAAGGGGCTGGTATGCCAAGAGTGCCTGGGTTTTATAACCTTTGTTGGGATTTGAATTGAAGCTTATTTCTAATTGGTTGTCAGATTCCCATGGGGCCATGCAGGGGCAACTCTGTAGGCTGTCCTGAGTTCCAGGCTTGGTTGAGCCTTGCTGGATGATGCACTGAATAGGGCTTTTGGGAATTGCTTTTGCTTTACTTGGAGATCTTTGTTATGTAAAGTATTCTGGCCCAGGCCTTAATGGCCCACCCATTAACAAAGGTGGGGGTGAGCTTCTACTTCTGAGGTGAGTTTCTGCTTCTGAGTTTGTACTCTTTTTAGAGGAAATATTCTGCCTTTTTAATATTTCCCAGGATATTTCATTTTTCTAGGAGGGGTGTGGGTGCCAACTTCCTACAAAACTTCCTACCATTTTCTACATTATTTATCTATAGCTTCTGAGCAGTCTTCAAAGGCAGATAAGTTAAAAATAAATTTATGTTGTTAGTACATTCTTTTAATCTTTTACCGTTATATTTCATTAATAAACACATTCGAATCTATGTTTAAAAATGTTTATTGCCTATTTCCATTGAGCTGAAAATGATAAAACTATTTCCCACAGAGTTTTCACTTTGAATAATACAAATGTGAATAATGTAACCACTTCATGAGATTCTTTATCAGCACTAATCGAGACTTAACTGTACATCACTGGGCCAATAAAACCTATAGCAATGTAAAGGATACTTTAACTGATTTTTTTCAATTGACAATTAGGCAGTTATAGTGCATTTTGTTGAGGTAATTCGCCGTTAGGAGAATGAGCGCATACAGGGAGACGTAGTGAGAGAAGTGTTTGAATAATACACACACAGCACACAGATAGTACAGCATACAGTGGTACAGCAAATGTAGGTTTTTACTTTCAATAGCAAAGTTCAAGATAAGCAGTCCAAAGTCATTCACAGGTAAGATCAGTCAGTTTTTAGTCCAGGGATAATCCAATAACACAAAGTCCAGTGTCAAAAACAGTTCAGTAGCAGACTTACATCAAATCCAAGAATATCAGTCAATTAGGAGAAATGGCAAAACTCTCCAACAGAAGGAAACAGAGACTTACTGAGACTTCTTCTGAGACTAACACTAAAACAATCCAGGTTTCTGGCTCCATCTTATGACCGTTTGCGAAACCACACCCAATTACACTTTTAGCATTCCCTTAAAGAGGCAGTATTAAAATGTCTATCCTGGTTTATATATTTCCAGCCCAAATAGCTGTTAGGTGACTTATATTCCTAACATTCTCCCCTTTTGGATAGGACAATATATACAGCCTTAAGTCCATAATCTTCACAGCAAGCTTTGTGCTTTATAGAGCCTTTGTAAAATGATCTGCTATATTGTTTTCTGACATACAGTATTCCAGCTTAATCATTTTACTTTGCACACATTGTCTCACATTTAAATATTTTAAATCTGTGTGTTTCATTCTTGTCTTAACAGCAATATTTGAAGCCATCTGTATTGCTGATTGGTTATCTTCATAAACAACAATAGGATCTGTTACATTAATTCCCATGTCAATTAATAGTTGCTTATACAAAGGTAAATCTGTACATAGTAAAGACAAACATGAGAATTCAGCCCCCATTGTTGACAAACTTAGATGTTTCTATCTAATAGTTCTCCATCCAATCAATGCCTTTCCCAATAATACTACAGTACCCAATGTAGATTTTCGTGTATTTATGTCTGTAGCAAAACTTGTATCAGCATATTAAACTCAGTTCATCTTTAGGCTCCAAATACAATGCATAATGCATTGTTTGTTTTAGATATCTTAACACACGTTTAGCAGCTTGCCAGTGCCTTTCAGTCAGCTCAGAGTTAAATCTCGCTAATTGATTAACACCGTATGCAATATCTGGCCTTGGCCAATTACTGAGATAAGATAAACTACCAATCAAAGACTGATAAATGTTCTTATCAAAAACAGGCCTTTGAACATCACTATGGCTAAACTCCTGGCTCATTGGTGTTTTAGCCAGCTTACAAAGTTCCATTTTAAAACTTTTTAGTAATTGATTAATTTTATCTGCCTGTGAGATCTTGTACCCTCCCCTAGTTCTATCTATCTTTAAACCAAGATATTGTTTGATTTCTCCTAACTGCTTTATTTTAAATTTCTTTTCCAATAGTCAAATTATTTTAGTAGCTTCTTGTTCAGTTTTGGTGATTAATGCCATGTCATCAGTAAATAATAGCAACAATGAAATTACACCATTACTTTCTTTTTTAAACAAACATTGATCAGCCATGCCAGCTACAAAGCCTATCTTAGTTAATTCTTTAACTATACATTGGTTCCACTCATATCCTGATTGTTTTAAACCATAAAGACTCTTTTTCAATCTCCAGCAATCAGTTGTATTATCATTTTTGATACCTAAAGGTTTCTTTAAATATATAGTGTGTTGCAACGGTGCATGAAGATATGCCATCTCTACATCCAAATGATTTACAATGTATTTGTCCTTAGCTGACCACACTAATGCTGCCCTTAATGTAGTAGCCTTCAGACTAGGTGCAAACACCTCCTCATAGTCATTTGCTGTCTGATTGAACCCTTGTGCTACTAACCTGGCTTAAGCTTATATATCCATTTACATCCCATGGTAGGTTTACCTGGTGGTAACTTAACACTTTCATATACGTCCAGTTCCTTATCCATTGCTTTCTGCCAAACAGCCTGATCCTTAGCAGGATACAGTTTCAGTTCACTATAGTTACCAGGAACTGTATTCACTAGACATACAGCACCAGCCTGATATCTATCAGGTGGTCGTGTTACTCGGGTTGAACATCTTGGTAATACAGGGCTAACTGGTGGGCTTTCCTGTGCCACCTGCTTCTGTTCTACCTTCTCCTGTGCCTGTTCTATTACTTCTCCTGTGCTTCCTCTTTAATGGCTATTTGTGATTTACTTATTTTATCTGTAGGGACTATTTTGGTGTCAATAATAATACCATTGCTGGATTCCTGTTTCACCTAACGTGCTCAAGAAATTTTGCATTAGCACTACAATAAACATGAGCTGTGCCTCAATCCCAAAATCTATGGTTGGCCTCATAACCTACAAAAAATAACTTCTTAGTCCTATGTGGCCCTTTCATTCTTACTTGTGAGGGGATATGCACCCATGCTGGAGCTCCAATTTTGTATAGATAACTTAAATTTGGCTTTCTGCCATGCCACCGAGTGAATGTCAATTCACCAGTTGTTGTGTTAACTACATTGTTTAAAACATGATTGCTACACATTATGGCTTCACCCCACAGTATTTCAGGCAAACCTGAATCAGATAACATAGTGCGAGCCATGGCTTGTAATGTTTGCACCAGCAGTAATTTAGCATGAAGCTAATATAATAAAGTGAGACTTCTGCAGCAGGAAGACAACTGTCCCAAAACAGATCCATGATTGTCTTTGTAAAATGTTTGCTCCTTAATACTAAGCATCTGAGGGACTATATCTTCAATGTATAACTTGCTTTCAAAAGGTGATTGAGGAATGAGTTTGATTGAGGAATCACTCCTGAATTTTGGCAAGTGGATGTCTGAAATGACACTATTGAACAGATCTGCACAACAGTGGAAATTTCCCATTCAGAGTTTCAAATCACACTTCCTGTTGTAATTGTCCAGGTGAACAAACATATGCAAACCATTTCCACATCTCTGATAGCCAAATGTCAGGGCCATGTACAGCAATTCCAACAGTAAAATAATGATAAACCATTACAAGAACAAAGCCGGGCATTAGATATTTGTCATAGAATGAATATATCCACATTAACCTTATTCTAATTTTATGAAAAATAGTCAAAATACAAACATAACCAATGTTTATATTTTGACAATGACATAGTACTCTTTCTTCCAATTTGATCACGAAGGACCAGGGAAGTCCTCCAATATTTGATGGGCTACCACAGAGAGGAAGGGGTCAAGCTATTTTCTAAAGCACCTGTAGGCCAGACAAGGAATAATGGATGAAAGCTGAACAGGGAGAGATTCAGCCTGGAAATAAGGAGAAACTTTCTGACAGTGAGAACAATTAACCAGTGGAACAACTTGCCCTTGGTGGTGGTGGGAGTGCCACCACTTGAAACCTTCAAGAAGTGATCAGACTGCCATTTGTCAGAAATGGTGTAGGGTCTCCCGCTTGGGCAGGGGATTGGACTAGATGACCTATAAGATTCCTTCCAACTCTAATGATCTGTTATCTGTTATTCCCTCTCATTTGTGCCTGTACACAGTTATATGTGGAGGCTTCCACATAAACTGGAATCCATAGGGCACAAGTTTCTATCTTCCATGTAAATGTTGTTCATTCAGCTAGCAAACACCATCTTTCCTGAATTTCTTTGCACTGTGTAGATAGACCTGATGGTAGGGAAATAAGGAAATAGCCTTGAGAGAAATTAGCAAGAACTGTTGCATAAATGAGGGGAGATGAGACATACCTTAGGTCCTAGGAAAAAAGATAGTATTCAGAAGAGCCTCAGGCAGGCTCCTTCCTAATTCATTGGAAGCGGAGGCAAAGGCAAGTACAAATAAGCTTGTAAGGTTATGTTGCTATAGCCTATCTCAATACAATATAAATAAAGAGAAGAGGATGACCAACAGCAAGATGGAGGGACTAAATTAAAGTGATGATGAGAATATGGCTGGAAGACCTGAAAAATCAAGTTAATAACACACTATCATGAGAAACAAAAACCTTTAATGTGGTCACTAACAGTCAACAACTACTTGATGACAGGTAACTTGATGATAGTCAACAACTACTTGATGACAGGATGAAAATCAAAAGGATTTTCTGAAGCATATGAATTATAATTAAGTGTAGCCAAAAATAGTCTCTCCTGATGAATGGGATTGTGTTTCTCTTTCGTCTTGTCCATCATACACTTGTAAACATACACTCAGTGAAACTTAGGTCATGCAGTTTATCTCACAAGGAAAAGCAGTAATCCATCATACTGGGTGACAGAATGGTGGTCTAAGGGAATTATGTTACTTAATGCATTTAAATGAGTTGTCAGTGGATCGATCGTAATGAAATGTGCATTTGTCTTTGCCATTTTCAGGTTTTCTTGGTATCACTAATACAGTAAATGGAATTGTGGCATTCAAAGGTGCTTCACTTCAGAGTTCATAAATAGAATGAGTTGGCTGTGTTGAAAAAATATGTATATTCATCTTGCTTTGTGAAGATAGAAGAAAGTGCAGCCACTTGTTTGAGAAGGTGGCCACTGGCTTCTAAACAGCATTTGAAGCATCACTCGAAGGGAGGGAATTTATCACCTCAGGAGGATACAGATTGTATAACTTTGCACTTACTAATGCTTCATGTGCCAAAACCAACCCAGCTCAATCTGTTGTCTATCTATATCCATTTTTATCAATCTATTATCTGCTGTCATAAATTGTTTTAGCATGCTAGAGGAATAGAATTATTCCTTGGGCATCTACTTCTGTCCCTATGTTTGTGGTTGATTGGTTACTTCAACCCCTACTTTGCTCTCTTTTTAAGCCACTTTACCTTTGGATAAAACTTGGACATCTTCAAATCTAATATGCTTTTAAACAGAGATTAGCCTTACTAAAGCAGAACTCGTGGCCATTGTAACACTAACCCATTCCATTCCTCCTAACTATAGAGCTACATAGCAAATCATCCTTGGTTAAGAAAAAAAATCACAAATACAGATCATCAACAAGTCCTAAAACAGTTAATTGTTCAGAATGCATAAACCATATCTGAGCTCTTGGGAGAGTGCCAGGATTTTTTAAAAAACGAGATGCAATGAAACAATCTGCTTTTAATCTTGGCAACTAGGTCTTTATGTACAGTGCAGAGTCACTATGGAAGGCAGTCCATAATCCTCAATTTTATTAGTCTGCTAAAGGAAACTAATGGCACTTCCATTTAAAAATATTGGCCATTCCGCTTAAAAGTGGCCAATTATTTCCTCGTTTTAATTTATACCCCTGTTCATATATATTTGGTAATTCCTCCAACTTGCAATACTTTACAATGAAAAGGAGATCTAAAGTCTGTTCTCAGTTATAATAGCACACTGCATTCTGGACCATGATAATGAAAGAAATAAGTTTTTCTGACATCCCACTTGATTTCAGTACATTGTACCTGCCCACTGAAACTGACAGCAGTTATATCTGCTCATATTTAACTAGGATCAATAAATTATTTTTAGCTAGGATCACTAAATATTTTTGGGGCATGAATGCTAAATATGTCGATTTTGAAAGATAAAAATCAGCAGCTCTGTTAGGATTATTTCCTTATAATCTGATGAGGTCACTGTTGAATAAAACATAAAAAAAATCATTGAAGATCAATCATAGTGATAGCATCATTTAATAACGTATCTATGTCAGCTCATTTCAGGAGTGGTTGTGTTTGCACAAAATCCTGCCAGAAGCCTGCATGAAAAGGACCATTTCTCATCATCTTAGACCAATCAGCAATCATGAAGATGTTGTTTGCTAGTCTAGACATTGAGTTTGATCTAATTGTGGGCCATAATAGAAGTCATTAGCCTTTAGAAGAGGAATCGAAAGCTAAAGCTGCCCAGGACTTTACTACTATCACAGAATCTCCTTGAAATTCTTACAACAGATTTAGCTGTACACTTTTAGCAGGCAAGTTTCATGTGTCAATGGGCTCTGTCTTTATTAAATAAAGCAAAAGAAGGTTTTCTTAGAGAATTTCTACATGGATAAGGTGAAACACTTTTTGACTGCAAATGTCACATCTTGATCTTCCAACCAATCCTGGACCTTCCTTTGAAAAAGCTGACTTTAAGGGCAACTGATTCAATCTTTGTAAGATATAATGATTTTATACAGGGTAGTAAAAGTGAAAGGGATTTGCCCATAGTCATAAAATGAAATGGATTGGGCACAGAGAATGAGAATCAGGCATTTAAGAGTTGTGGTGGCAGAGTGGTTAGACTAATTCTGCTGATTGCCGATTGCCAGCAGTTTGGCAGTTGGAATCTCATTCAGCCTTCCATTCTTCTGAAGTCAATAAAATGAGGAACCAGATTGTTGGGGGCAATATGCTGACTCTGTAAACCATTTAGATGGGGCTGTAAAGCACTGTGAAGCAGTATATAAATCTAAGTGCTATTGCAATTGTTATTTACCTCTTATATCATAGGCTACATTAGATTTTCAGGTATAAGTCTTGAAGAGCCAAGGCACAAAGCAAGAGAGGGCTAGTATATAAACATGCTAGAAGTGCATAGCTTCAAGGAGACCATGTGCAACATCTATTAATTTGGAAAGATAAGATTAATAAACCATTGAAACAAACAAAGGAATAAATGCTATTTAGAACTATTTGTAGAAATATCTATCTATCTTCTTTGGTAGCAGCCTGAACAAGAAATGGTCAAGCTCATGTCACTCAATACTTTGATTAAATAAGTTTTTTTTCCTTAAAAATGTTAAAGTAAGAATATCAGTGGGTACTATACTTTTAAAACCTATAGATTGAGAAATTAGAATAGGGAGATTCAAATTCTTTTTCTTGTGCTCTTTCAGAGAAGAAAGCTTGATTTTTTTTTAATGTGAAAGAGGGGCAGATTGTACTTGTAGATTGTTTTGGAAATGGCTAGTAGAATTCCTGTTGTTCTGGGAATGAGCTCTTGCAGTGACTCAGGACTACAGTGAAAAACTACAGCAGTTAAGTAGAAGAGTTATCCCTAAACACCATTCTTTTCCCTTCTTTATCAACATTTTTTAAATAATCCACTTCCAATATCTTCCACTTTATTGGAAGTTTTACCAGGATAAGAGAACATGCCCTTCAAGAAAACAGACCCTTCAAGTAAATCCAGAGAACATGTTTTGAAAGGTGAATTTTAATCATTGCCTAAACTAGTTTGTCTTGCCATTGCTGATACCTTTCATTAGTGATTAACAAAAGTTTGGATTTAAAGGAATTCCTTATAAAATCTGCTCTTTCAACTGGTAACAAAACCTCTCTTACCCAACCAGCCCCCAATTGTGAAATATGTATCTCTTCTGGCACCCATCATATGGATTTTCTCCTTTATTTAGAGGGAAAGCAGGAATGAGGCAGAGAAAATGAAAGAGAGGAAAAGAAAACACACCAATTTCTTCCACATTTATTTCTTTAGTCATATCATACATGGACTACATTTCATCTAGATTAGTAGAACACAGTAAAATATAAATGTTAAAAAGACTTACGTTTGAATACCAGTGTCTAGGTCATCTAAACGTTGAAGAGCAGTATTGTTTATATTTTTTAAAAATCAAATACTGGACCACTATATGCCCTCAGCTTACAGCTAGTCACAATGTGATCTACAGTTTGATGTGGGACCCTGCAGTCACACTGAGTGGAGGATACTATACAGAGTATAGTATAGTGGACGATTTATACAGAGAGTCCTGGCAGATGCTGTGTGAGGTGCAGGATGGCTATTGCTGATGTAATTCTACCACAAATGGTGAGTATGAAAGAAATTGTTTCAATATTATCTTGATGGTTGAGAATTTTTCCAATGTGGCCATTGTCAGCAAAGGGAGTGCAGATAAATCAGCCAATCTATCTAGGCAGACAATTTTTCCACATTAAAATTTGTATTGATGAAAGATGAACTTTACACAGGGCTGCCAGTTGGATCTTGGCCTAATGATGGTGTTGCTATTTTGACAGATAAAAGGTTTACTAAATCTTTTAAAGAATGGAAGGGGGAGCAATGGAGTTGGGGAGTGGAAACTCCAGGGTGAAAGAATAACTCTAGTGGCTTTTCTGTATTTAAATTACAGCAGGTGTGAAATCCCATGGTTTCATGGCCATTCCATGGCCAAAGAAGGTCTAACATTAATGACAGAGTGAATGCTAGCCAGATTTCATTCCCGCTTGAATTCATCCTGTTATGAACATGTCATGAATGAACACCCAGGTTGCTCTGAAAATTTGGACCTGTGGCAGAATTCTTTAAGAGAATGTTTCTGGATTGTCTAGATCCATTTCAGGCCAGTCTGGGCTGCCTCATGTCATGGAGGTGTTTTGAATGACTAAGAAAAACAAGAGAGGTAATATGTCCCTGCTTGCGCTCTTGGATATCTTAGCAGTCTTCTTTTTTTTCTGCACTGAGGAACTTCTCCTTCTCCTTGTGATCTTAGGGCTATGGGATGCTGCAGGACTCACTTCTCTCCTTAGGCTATTTAAAATCTATACATGCCTGCTGGAAATGATAGAAACTGTGAGGCTGAGTATGATTTGTATATGAATGAATACCCTATTTTATTGTCCTTGTCAAGTGTGCTGAACTCCACGATTGCCTTCTGCCCAAAATTGAATTCTTACCTGGTCTTTTCTGTCTTATTTTTTAAAGAAAAACCTCAAAATGTACTTTATTTATTAGCTTTACCCTCATGGTACCATGTCTATTTGTTACCTATTTGGTATCTATTTTTATTCACACGTCTGATACATTTTAGCTGTATATTTTATTGTTTATTGCTGATGTTTTTGGTAACTTAATGCAGGTTGCAGTTTACTTTGAGTGATTTTAATGTTGGAGTTGATTTATTGTATTGTTAAAAAATATATTTGTGCTGTTATCCATGATAGGCAGCTTGCTTTATGATACACTTTTAAAGTTAAAGGGCAAGGCCGCCTCTCTTTTTGGAATCTTCCAAATATTTTTTTTTATTTAACTCTGGCTCTTTTCAGATCATCTTAGTTTTGTCCAGTAAAACTTGCTCTCTTCTTAGCTCTTCTTCATTTAGATAGCCAGTTCTGATAGGATCACTTGTTAAACCCCCCATTGTGTATTTGAATAACCTCTTCAGCAGAAGAAGCTGGACATTCATACAGCACTACAATATGATGGTAAAACCTTCTATTTATCCTTGATACTGTATGTGCTGGATTCAGCCTCAAGAATCAATATTCTTTTGTTACAGATGATTGGAAAAGAAATCATCCAAAGTACATGATCTACTTGCTGGTTTTCAGACTTAGCTGCCTTGGGCATGGTTTGGAAGTATAGTAGGTCAACTAAGGTTTTAATGTGTTCTTGTGTCATTTAGACTCTAATAGCATTACACAGAATCTGCGTTGGTTTGTGGTGAAGCATAACCTTCTCCTTATGGGGATTATAGCACTTCATTATTTCTGAGAGGTTAGGTGACTGTCCATGTAAAGTGGAGGATGGAAATACCAGAAACAACTATAGATTCTGTCTAAATCATAACTCTAGTAGACAACCCTCTTTTCTCAAGCAATAGAAGATAAGGAATAACCATCTTGTCATATCATCTTGCATATATAAGTTTATACCTGAAAAACAGGAATGTTGTAAGAAGTTGTAAGATCATGTGCTCTATGATAACTCTTTACCTGCATGCTTTTGAGATGTTTTCACAGAACGTGGAAGTTGTCTTGCTACCTTTGGAAAATGTCTGTGGATCTGAATGTGTCAAGCACATTCCATAACATTATGGTTCTTTCACAAAAATACTTGCTATCACTGTTAGTTATGAGATAAAGAACAACCTTCTTTTAGAGTTCTGCATACAGATAGTTGAGAATGGTTGTCACTGACTTCCAGTACAGGAACCGATGGAGGCTATTGAGGTAATTCCCCGTTAGGAGAATGAGTGCACACAGGGAGACGTAGTGAGAGTAGCACACAGCACACAGCCACACTGTATAGTAAAATGTAGGTTTTTACTTCCAATAAAACGATTAAGCAAAGTTCAACAAAACAGTCCAAGTCATTCATGGTTAAAGCAGTCAGTTTTCAGTCCAGGGATAATCCAATAACAAAGTCCAGTATCAAATACAGTTCAGTAAAAGACTCACATCAAACCAAGACTAATCAGCAACAGTTAATACAGGAACAGCAACACTCTCCAGAAAAGGACAACAGAACAGAACAACCTAGGTTTCTGGCTCCATCTTATGGCCGTTTGAGGAACCACACCCAATTACAATTTTAGCATTCCCTTAAAGAGACAGTATTAAAATGTCTATCCTGGTTTATATATTTTCCAACCCAACTGTTAGGTGACTTACATTCCTAACGGGGGCAATATAGAGTTAGCAGCATCTACAGTGTTTTCTCCCATATGGTTTAAATCATAAAGATGTTAGTATATTTTATTTGAGTATGCTGTTGTAACTTTAAACATAATCTTGACTCATTAGACAACTGAAATAAAAAAGAATCAGTGTACAATGAAAATATTAACAGATAATGAAGTTGGAATTACTCATTCAATTCTTATAACAGTTTTTCCAACAAGAGGTTTTGAAGAGCAGGAAGGGGAGAACTAAAGGCATTTATGTGTTTATGAACAAAACAACCACTTCATAACTGCATGGCATGACGTAGGAGAACAAACTCATCAGAACAAGATACAGCAGTCCATCCACATTTAAAATAGAAAGGCCACTTTTTCAAAGACAGCAAAGCCCATATTTTGGACAGAGAGGATTGCTGGTTTGAAAGAGGGGTCAAAGAGGCTATATATGTCAAAATTGAACAGTTCTCTCTCAACAGAGGGGAAGGGATATGATTTCATTTGTCTCCAGTCTACAAAATAATCCTTTCAACTGTTCCAAGAAAGCTCCACACCCATTTTCACTACACAGGTGACCCTGATGACACAGATAACCCTCTAGGTGGCCTCAGTGACTCTGTAAAAAATGCAAATGACCAGCTGTCTTCAAGGAATATAAATCCTTCCATTCCCCACCATCCAGTCAGAGCTGAAGATGCTTCTTGAGAAGCAAAACATCTTCAAAGAAAAACAAGAAAGTCCATTTGCCTCTTGAAAAACTTATCTTTGGGATTACAGTCATTATGTTTTGGTTTTATTTATTAATTAAATTTATATACTACCTATCTCACTATCAAGCGAGCATGGATGGCTTCATTATAACATAACTATGTAAAACAATTAGAACACTTAGAACATTAACAGCATTAAAACATTAAGCATTAAAAGTTGAAACCTTAAAATAAACATAAATTATACATCTTGGTTGCAGCAAAATGTTGGACAAAATATACATGATATCAGTTTAGCAGGCTAGCACTGGACAGCAGGAAATTAAGTGGACATATAGCTATTTTGAAAATTATATGAAAAGATATTTATCAGTCTGAGTTTCGATGAGCTGCACCGGAAGTTGGCTATTTATCACAACAGACAGATGAAGGCATTGCTGGGAACAATGTGTTTGTTTTCTAGCTGTGTGATTGTCATGTTTCCTGCTTCACTCTGGATTGACACTGTGTTTTGGAATTGATTCATGCTTTGGAGCTTCTGGACTTTTCTTGCTTTGTGAGTTCTCTTGTGTGTGGATTTTTGTGTTTGTCTGGTGGAGTTGTTTTATTTGAGCAACTTTCAATTGCTTTGTGGTCTATTGGGCCATTGCTCTGTGGGCTAATCTTGGCCTGTTCATGGCTGGACTTAATTGGGACAGTTCTGAGTTTTAGTGAAGGGAATTGCTGGGGAATACTGGTGGGGGGTTTTTTGAGTTCTTCTTTGCTGGCCTGTTTTTAAATAAATTTGGTTAGGGCTCGAAGACCCTGGGGTGGGTGTTAAACAGGCAAACAAAAAAGGACCTTGTGGCGGGGAACTAGAGGCTGCGGGGCTGTGAAACACACACCGAAATGGCAGGTTAACAAAGTCAAAAAGCAAAGCTCGGGGGGGTCGGGAAGCCAGCATCAAACGCGCGCAAACCAGGAGGGGGCAGGGGGAGACCCTGAGACACATTCTCTTCTGAGACTAAGACTAAACAGCCCAGGTTTCTGGCTCCATCTTATGGCCATTTGAGAAACCACACCCAATTACAGTTTTAGGATTTTCTTAAAGAGACAGTATGAAAATGTTTATCCTGGTTTATATATTTCCAACCCAAACAGTTGTTAGGTGACTTACATTCCTAACAATTATTATAGAAGTAGCTTACAAATGTGTGGGCTGTGCCATTTCAAACTGCTGATGGTGACACAGATGTCCCCAGTGGGGAGCAAATAAGGAAGTAACAAAACAAAACATGTCTCTGTCTGTCTCTATCTATCTATCTATCTATCTATCTATCATCTATCTATCTATCTATCTAATTTATATAGTTCCCCATCTCACCAAACAAGTGATTCTGGGCAGCATATAACAAACAGTCAATAAATTCTTACAATTACAATTATTTGAAAACATTATACCACAAAAAGACTTCAAAAAAAACAAAGCAAGAACAAAGAAATGGCAGACAAATGTATGTAAATAATAATGTAACCCTGTGGCTTAAATTAAAAAAAAATATATGTATGGACAAAAGTCCTGGTTTTGGGATGCTCCATAATTTTTGGAACTGAATAGCATACCAATTCAGTTAAGAAATAAAATATATTTTTTCCATCATGGCAGTTGTACTGGATGACTTTTGGTGGGGATTGATGTGATAAATTTTTTTCCCATAAAGCAATATCTGCTTGCATACAGAAAACTTGCATCTCAGAAAAAATCCCTTGTCCTGTGATATTTAGCTTTCGTGTGCAAAACACATATTCATACATATTGATATGGATCTAATCATTCAATGATGTGAACCTTATCTGCAATTTAAAGTGTTACAGTTTTAGCGTGGAGTACTAAAATACAAATTTAACATTTGCTTCTGCCTTTCTATTGCTTTATTTTATGCAGAGATTCTTTTTCAAGTTATGTGTATCCTTTTAGTTATATTTCTGCAGATACTTATTTAAGTGTGAAATTTTACTGCCGCTGTGCTGTCAATGATTCAGATGCTTACAGAATTTACGCCTTCAGCTAAGCAGCAGATTTAAAGATATGTGGTGTTGCCTTCTTATCTCTTTCCTCCTTCTGCAGTAAAGTACAGAGTCAGCTTGTTAGAATATCAGAGACTTGGCACTTCTCATATATCAAAACTGCTATGTTGCATTTCAAAGCATGTGCAGTATGTATCTATTTGTCATCTTGGATCGGTCTATTTTGTGGGGCAATTCTCTGTGCATTTTGAGGGGCCTGCTTGTTTATACATGTGCTTACACTGTCTTTGAGCAACATATAAGACCCTATGCAATGTTGGGGCTCTTGCTCTCATCTCTTTTGAATGCCAAACTTGCCAGAGATTCACTGTAAGTCTTAGCTTTAGATGTTTATGGAGATTCTTAGTCATCCAGGTCATTGTTATCCCAAAGGGGCATTTTTCAAGAGGCAACTGGACTTTCTTTTTTCTTCCTTCAAGACATTTAGCTTCTCATCCAAGAAGCTTCTTCAACTCTAACTGGATGGTGAGGAATGGAAGGATTTATATTCCTTGCAGACAGCTGGTCATTTGCATTCTCTTTGAAGTAGCTTTAGAATTAGAATTAATAAAAAGCTTTGTTTGATTATCTCCAGTTGTTGGCATTTCTTTAGGTGAGTTCACTATACTGCAGCAAAGGTTTGCCACTTAATCCTTTCATATGGATAATTGAAGGGAGGACAGGGGACTTTAGATGGGGACTAAATTTGCATAGGCTAAATATATCACATGCATTAATGATTTCTATTATCCCCCTTTGTTCATTATTCTTAATTTTGATTAGGAGGAAAAGACACTTTGAAGTGAATCCAGTTATGGACCAGAATGAGCAAACAAAAGTCATTGCCCTGGAAAATGCAGAGCAAGAGTTACCTTTTTTGCCAACATCTCTCTGTTGAGGAGGCTGTTTCTATATATCTCCAAGGATTCCAGTCTAAAAGAATAGTCATTTTCTGTACACCTTTGGATTGAATGGCTATTGGAGAAGGCCACGTTTCTTGAACGTTCTTGAACTGAACAGGGTTTTCTCAGTTGAACTGGATCCAGTCAGGGATACGTATGTTTCAGTTTGGGATCATATTCTGATAGATTCTACAGCCTGAAATACCCCATGGAGCTGTCCAAGGTGTTGCTCAAATTCTTCCTTTAAAAGAATATAGATTCCACTGGAAATTAGAACATCTTTAGCTTTCTGTTGGGTGGAGATTAAGACAAATATTATGGGAATTTTAACCCCAAAACAACTCAAAAGCACCAAATTGTCTATTCTTATTTTATAGTATTAAAAAAAAGGTCTATCCGATTTGGAAATTTCATTTCATCTCCAAATCTATGTATTTTAGAAGATCATTGCCTGGCTGTTTAAACTTCTTTCCTCAACATTCTCCTTTGCCTAACTAACTCAAGAAAGTGTATCCAAGATCTGAAAAACTAGGGTAATCTATGAGAAATTGGGTTCAGATATCTAATCTTCTCATTTTTGCAGTAACATGGCTGTATTATCTCCAGTGTTTGTAACTTTGCTTGATATAAATCAAGTCCTCACTGCATCTTATCTAATATCCTCTGTGGAAAAGCAATGCAGTCTTGTGATTCAGCTCATTATCCTGACTACAACTTGTTTTGCCTGGGGCTGATGGAAGGGAATCAATGAGGGGGAAGTTTTTCAACCCTGATTTAAAAATTCCATGCTAAATGATAAAATGTAATTGTTGTACATCACAAAGTCCAGGATTGAGTGTCTGAATTGTGAGATACAGTTATACATCAGATTGGTTGTTTGAAGCAGTCAGAATTCATGGCTTATATTCTGTGATCATTCTAACTATATCCAAACCACCAGCTCACATTAATTCATAGTATTCCAATTGAGCTACTTGTATACGTTGGACTAGTCCCCTCTTTATCATCCTGCTTCCAATTCAGTTTTATGAACGTGATAATAAGGAAGCTCCAGGACACAGCCAAGAAATTTTAATTTAATACCTGAATTGCAGCAATCCAGTCTGCAGTTAGTTAGCTGCATAGTTATACAACTTATTTCAAAGAAATGAGAACCAAAATCCTTCCTTAAAACAGGTACTAACATTGAACAAGATGAACAATTCTGCCAGAGGGAAGTTAGTGAATCAGAGGATTAAATGAGAAAAACCACACCACAAGATGTTCTGTATAAGATTAAACTAATGTAATCGAATAAATTTAAGACAAAATAGAGCTTTCAGTATTTCATCTTTAATTTTCCATATATACAATGATTATTTTTATTACATTTTTATTCCACCATTTTTTAAAGGAGCTCAAAGCCATGTACATAGTACTCTTCTTGTTTAGTTCCATGGGAACAACTTAGGCTGGGCTGAGAAAATATGCCTAGCTCAAAGTTGTCCAGTGAGGTTCTTTAACTATAGCATCTCACTGACTCCTCTTCAGGCATATGCTCACAAATGCATTCTTAAAAACTCTAATTTATGGAGAATCAGGAAATTCCTTCTTAATCCATATTGACATTTTTAAAAAATTCTTGAATTAAAATTCTTAGCTTTGAATAAATGCTTTATTGGAAACCCATAGCAAAGGCAGTAAAACAGTTAATTTGATGCAAAAAGTCTGCTATTTCCTGTTTCATCTCATTAATAAAATATTTTATCATTCAGCAAAGCTGTATTCAAGGACAATTTTATTAAAGTATTTATATTAATCAATTCACACAGCATTTTCTGAAACTGTAGTGGAACCTATAGTATGTATTTAATTTCAAATATCAAAGAATGTGGTATCAGAAAGTAATACAGCCATAACAAATTTTGGGGTATAGAATCAAGGAAAATATAATCCCATTAGGAAAGATTAATAAAACTTCTATTATCCAGCAATAGTAACATTTTAACCCTTGCAAATTTTTAGATAGTCTGTTATCAAAAGGATGACTTAAATCATCCCTTCCTATTACTTATGGCATTGACTTAATATACATATATTAAGAATAATTATATATTTGTTGTGGAGACTTTGTGACTGGATCATATAAATTCAGTTGGAGTACTAGTCCTGTACACCAAAATGGATCATCGGTATTAAAAACCACAGCTATGAAGTACTTCCAGTTTAACTGACAAAAGGTACTTCAGAAGCCTCCTTTCACCAAGGTTGCAGTTCTGAAAAATATATATAAGGTTGCTTTTAATGAGTCACAGTGGGGATCTGCACTCCTTTACAGACCAAAGCATTTCTTGCTTGAGTCCAAAATATTTGGCAGACTTGTGATTATTTTAAGAGATTTATAGCAGGCTCCCTGCAAAATTTACTTGGATTACCTTAATTGTCAATGTCATTATTAATATTAAGTAAGGTTAATAGTAAATAGTATTTAAATGAAAGGAAAATAATTACTATATTGGAGAATCAGTTTAGTAGCTAAGGTACAAGACTAGAAACTGGGAGACCATGAGTTTTGGCCATGCCTTAAAACACAAAACCAGGGTAACCTTGAGCTGATCACTCTCTCTTAGCACCCTAGTGCAAACTATTTCAGAAACCTTGTCAAGAAAACTGCAGAGACTTGTTTAGGCAGTCACCAGGAGTCAAAAACTGAGTCAAAGGCATGCATATATAAAGGGATGTAGAATATTAGAAAAGACACACTTTGAACTGAAAAGAAATGAATGCTCAAAGGTGCTCTATCAAAAGAACTGAACAGAGATCTACTAGAAATTCTGTTACTGTAGTACTGATTGATAAAAAGTCTGGTAAGATAGACCAAGAGAAATATGTCTCCCAGTACAAAAGGAAATGTAGAGCTGGTATTTGATAGACCAAATAAATTTGTAACAAGCAAAGCAAGGACCTGCAGTATCCACCCTGATTCCTTTTCTGGTCCTTAAAATGTATACATTACAGTAGCTTTGGATGCAAAACTTGAATAGCTGACAGACTATGGGGTGTCCCCTTTTTCTTGTCATCGGGGGCATTAATATATTTTCCATTAACTTCTGGCAGGAAGTAAAAGAAATACAGATGAAGGGTCTTCTAAGACATCAGACTTTGGTGGTGGAGGGTGTTTTTCTTCTTCTCATCTACAGCCTGCTGTCTTAGTCTATAACTGAAATGACATATCGAACAAAAATCTGAATTCCTGTTTTGTGTTATTTTGAACATAAATGTTGACATCTGCAGCTTGCCGTGCAGGAGTAGGAAAATGTGTGTTAATTGAATTGTTTTTCTATACAACCCTTAAAGTCAGGAATTGGCAATTTCCTAGCTAACTTTGATCTGCTGATTAGTGACAGAATTTATAAAAGGCAAAGTGGAGCAACGAATAAAAGCAAAGAGAACATGGATGCCATTTTTGTTATCAGAAATGACTTCATTCAGTTCACTCTCTGTCCTTCCATGCTTACTACCCAGCACTTCTTTCTCACAGTGGACCTTGCAAATTTCTATCTTTTAAAATATAAATTTGTTGTTTCACTGTTTTGGCTAAAAATTCCAGCATTACTTGTTAAACCAAATGGCAAAAAGGGATGTGATAAAACATTTGAGAAAGAACAAAGTTACTGCATGTGAAATACTAGTGAGGGAAATACTGTCTGTTTTTGTCTGATGTCATCATTATCGTCATTATCATCATCATCCATCTATCCAAAATATGAACAATGGCCTTAAAATTGCCCAGCAACTTTGCCTGACTGTCAATATTTTCTTGAAAGCTTGAAGAACATATCTAGGAAGGGATAAATGTCCCCTAGGGAGAAAGGCTGCCATTCTTATAAATAGCTAGAGATATAGCAGGAAGGCTGAATTCTAAAATGTGACATCCTATCTCTGGTTAGTAATTGCCTTCAGTCAAGCCTGCCCATCATTTATCAGATGAAAGAAAGAAAATGAGGCTGAGCAGATATTCTGTAGGACAGTACAACCAGGACATGCCTAAGCAACTTTATGGATGTCTATAAAAGTCTGGTGTGCATGCTTGCAGGAGGAAAATGATCATCTTGACCCTATTCGAAGGTGAGTTTGGGGAACTTACGACAGCTCACGATGCATTTTTCATTGGTTGCCAAAATACCATCCAGCCATTTGGGAGGCATTTTCATAGACAAGTGCAGTACACTATCTTAATTCATAGTGTGGCCCAAAAGTTTCAAATCCTCTGATATTTTGAGAATCACTGTGAATGCCTAAATCTGGTTGAGCCTGTGATCGCAATAACCACAGAAGAAATTTCATGATGGATTGATTGGTGTAATGTCCAAAGGAAAACAACTTTACTGCTCTTGGGTAGGATTATTAGGACAGTTAGCAGCACAATTATACCTAAAGATGGGTCCCAGTTATTGGTTTTTATTTTTGCTGTCTCTTTGCTTTAACTTTCCACTACTAGATACTACTAGATACTCCTCAGATATATTGGATTTCAACCTCCATAATTTCCAGTTAGCATGCTAGTTCTCCCTAATGTTTCTTTAATGGACTATTGTAACTGATATTGTTATATAATAATTAAAGACCGCTTTGAAATTGTTTGGAATTTTAAAAGGTAGAGAATCATGTTCTTCTTGATGATATGAAAGTGCCATATATAAAAATATAACAACTCAAGGGAGCAGTTGGTTATCATGCAGTTGAGAACTTGCAAGGTCTTGTAAAGAAGAAATGCAACTACATTTGTTCTGATGTCTGTGTTTATGTGTGTATTTGTCCTATATGTGGGTCAAAGAAAAAGAAAAAAAAGTTAGCAGATGTTACTGTCATGTCAGCCCTTGCTGGCTGTTGCATCTTGCTGACTATTTTATCCCTTTCTAGTATCATTTCTTGATTTTTCTTCTCTTTTCTGTTTAGACCAATTGAAGTGACTTCTCCTTAGAAATGCATGAGAGGTGGTGAAGAGTGACTTGAGTTACGAATTCCATTTCAGAGCCTCTCCTGATCAACAGATTCTCATGCATGAATCCACATGGTTAATGAAAGCACTTATTTCCTTTCCTCTAGAAACTCATCAGTAGGACATTTTACACCTTCCCTGGCAAAAGGAAGGAAATGACTTGAACCAGACATTTACAAGAGTGCATAATTTCTTCCAATTCTTTATGATAAAATGCCGATTTCTCCTGCAATTCAGACTGAGTTCACAATGTTGGTGCTCAGATACTTAATTTGACATATAAGGATAAAAGGGCTGGGTGAAGATGCACTGTATCTCAGCAAATTACTTGGCCAAGTTCATTTTCCCTCTTTTGAATCCTTGTGCTAAACAATGTTTCTTACCGATGGAGCTTAATATACTCCCTATCTTTTTAACATTATTGCAAAGAACTTTATTTCTGTTCACTAGATTGGATGGTGGAGAGTATATTTCTTGGTTCAACTGCTCCTTTTGGAATATCCAATACCATCAAATATTGCATTTTTTGGAGCTCTTTGTTAGGATAGGATGAAGTTAACTACTCTGACAGCAATTGATACAATTAAATTAGCATTTGAATGACCATTGAATGGAATCTTAAGGCTTTTAGCTGATGACAATGTGAAAAGTACAGTCAGTTCATATCTACATAACCCAGCATTCAACTTGACACACAGAGGTAAGAAGATGAAAGGACAATCTGAGAATATAGGGCTTCTCCATAAAAGACACTCTGTGTGAATGTGGAATCAATTTCACATATCCTATGGTGCATATGATGTCCTTCAATATGTATGAAGGGAGACCTCATGCTAGCAAGACAATGCTACTGATGTGGCCTGATACTGGGCAAATGTCATTTAGTTTTAATCCCATTTATTTACATACTTTCTACATTTGCTATATTTTTATTATCGGTTTTATTTTATTCATAATAAATATCTATTTTATTTGCTCACTTTTGAAGGTTAAATGTCTATAATTTGAAACAAATTCTGATACAAATAAAGAAGGACTTCCATTTTAGGATTCAGCATTCCTTTATCATGCCATCCATAAATGCCAGATGAGTACATTAGTTTTGATGCAGCAAAGGGGAGCTCTCACTTCAAGACTCAGGATCCAGAAATGTGATTAATGTCTGTTTGCTAGAAATTCCAAGTTCTTTTCTTTAATATCAAAAATAGATCAGATGCTTAGATGGTGGTCATAGCTTCTTATCTTCTTTTTCTTCATAGCATTCATCAAATAGCACATCCCATTAAACAAAAGAAAATGCAGCACCTTTTCTTTGCTTTCTGTCTCAGTGTGAAAAGCAAATTTGCCATATATGTAGAAGATACTCTCCAAAGAAAGGGTTAGATGTCAAGTAAATTATTAATGAGCAAGAAAGAACCCTGATGGGAGCTACAGATTGCCACTAAATCAACCCATACATTTTCAATCTATTAATTCAACCCATAAATTTACATCACTCTACTTTGACCCTACAATCATCGCTCCTTACAAAAATTCCTCTCCCAACTGTTGTTTGATCTTCTGCCTTCAGCATTTTAAGGATTTTCTTATTACAGCATTTATTAGTAGGGTTTTTGACAACCCAAAGCTCTCTAGGTATATGGACCTTGAATTGCCATAATTTCTGGCCAGCAAAGTCATAACTTGTATTGTCTGTGGTTTATTGGAATTGGTCCAAGAAAGAGAGTTAAATAGGCACTGAAAGTGTTTGTGCAACAGGTGACACCACTCCCTAACCTAATTACATTCAGATAACTAATCAAATTCCTAGCAGGCAGAGAGATGAGAATGCCTTAATAAACATGGTAGTTCCCAACAGATTAATTCAGCAACCTGAAAACAAACATACCAGGACTTTTCCCAGGGCTTGTACTGGATTCCCTTTCTCTAAGATTAATGTGGCAATAAAGGGAAACCAGATGTAAACTGTTGTTGCTGGTGTGAAGTCTTTTAGACAGATGCAAGTCTGCATTTAATTGTAGCAGACTGCCCAAGATGGTAGAAATGAACATGTTTCAACAAAAAGACTCAGGGTTTTTGCAAAGTCAGAAGATGTTTAACCAGATCTATCCTGGTGCTAGCCTTAGCATTACATGGAAAACTGTTCTTTCCTGGTGCTTACCAGACATATTGGAATTGTATTTCCTACATTCCTAGTCGGTATATGGAAGACTGGGGCTTATGGAAACCTGCACACATCTGAAGAGCAGCATTGGCAGTGGCTTTGGCAATGGACATGTTCATGGAAAGAGCCTCCATCTTCTGGCAGCCTTTTACTGTTCTTGGTGCCAATTCAACATTATGTCTAAAACTTGCTGTTTGCAAGAACTCACAATTCCTATCAGAATTGATTACATCATTTTGGTTACATTCTGTGTAATAGGCAAAGCATTGAATTGATTTCTCAGCCTGTTTGTGTTGTTGAATATCCTGTTCATCTGCATGCTCCTCACTCTGTTCCAAGTCTAATTTGCAACCCTTTCAGGGATTTTGCTCATTCTTTTCATGCGAACGTTTTCAAATATGGAAGTATTGATACTCATGTGTCAGGAGAGTAACAACACCTAGTGCCTATTTATTTGCTTGTTACAGTTATTTCTTGCCTTTCATTCATGAGCTCAAAGAGGTTTTCATGAGCTCAAATATTGCTTTTTCTACAAATTTTCTGCCCCTCCCCCCAAAAAAACCCAACTCTGAGAGTGAATGACTCATCCAAAGTCACCCAATAAACTTCTGTGGCTGAGCATGGTCTTAAACACAAGTCTTGTCCAACTAAGTCCAACTTCTTAAGTGCCACATGACACTTAAGTCCAAGTCCACCTTCTTAAGTGCCATCTCATAGAGAAGGGAGGCTCATTGTTATCAGTTGAAGTTTTTTTTTAATTGAAATGATACCAAGGCTATATAATTGCAACTTTCTCAATCAGCTAGATTTATGTAACCAGGTTCAGAAGAAGCAAGAGGGGCAGTAGATTCTGACAGAGAAACATAAACAATATATTACATTTCTCTAACCAAACATGATTCTTTTGACTATATCCCAAAAGTGCTTTTTCAAGAGGGAACTGGATTTTCTGTTTTTTCTTTGAAGATGCTTTGCTTCTCATTCTTCAGCTGAGTTTGGATGAGAAGCAAAATGTCCATTTGCCTCTTGAAAAAGCCCCTTTTGAACAACCACGACTGAGAATCTCCATAGACATCTTTCGATATAATTTCCATCGACTTCTTTGGGGATTGGGGGTCTGCTCCTATAATTTGGGCTATTCGCCTTATTTGCTTTTAATTCATTTTTGATTCATGGTATTTTAAAAATGTGATGTGCATGGTTTATGTGTGCATGTATTAAAAGTAATGACAGATATGGGCCAATTGTCATAGGAGCAATTTTATTGCTTTTGTCAGTGGTATGCAAACCTGGGTTTAAGAACCACTTCTTAAAGTTATATTTCAATTATGAAACCTTGCCTGCATTCATAAGAAGCAAATTTAAGTGTATATGCAATGACAGATACTGTGTCGCAACCATGCAATACAAGTGACCAACGGGGCTCCGATGATGGTATTGATCCGGAAGGGTAACAGTTCTGATGCACCAGAAAAGATCCTGGAGAGTACACATGAAGAGTGTATTGATGGGAGCCATTTTGTTGCGGACATGTTGATGTGAATGTGGCTAATGGTGGATTAATTAAGCTACGGGGATTAACCACAATGACTATGATTGGATAATGAGGAGCAATAACAGATAATACTGGGTAATAATGGGAAGTATCTATAAATACAGGGTTCTGTTAAACTCAGTTTAGAGCTGACTTTATTTTTATTGCTTGACTGTGTTCTTGGTGTCCTTGCAAGAGAAGGAATTAAAAACTTTTGTTTTCCAAACACTGAAGAACTTTGGTTTTCCTTTATTCATGCATTTGACCCAAAGGGTGGTTGAGAGGAAAGTCAGCTCTACTCCTTTCCATTTCTTATTCCTCTATGGCATTATGGCTGAAGGTACCGATGTTAACATGGGTTTGGTAGACGTTTTGGAGGAGGGGGTGGCTGCTGCGGCTGGTGGAGCTGATGCGTTGCCTAAGCAACCATCAAGACAATTGGATGATGCTGTTTTTCCCATTGAAGGTGTACAATCTGATAATGCAAGGTGTGAGGATTCTCAATGCGTAGTAAGGCCGAAAATCTGGAAGGAACGGATAATTAGGACTGGATTTGAGGGATGATATTGGAGGGAAGGTTTCACAAGGGAAGCCTCCCACTTTTTTGCTGCTGGCCTCCGAAATGTTTGAAAAGTGGCAGGAACATCAGATTGCTGACGAGGACGGGTGGAGTTCTTCCACCACCAGTTTAAATGCTAGTACTTTGAAATTGCTCTGTGTCAAGTATGGTGAACTGAGTATTCGAGACTCCACCCTCAGAAGTGTTTGGGACAGTCCCGGTGGGTGGGATTAGAACTGAGGAGATGTCCTTTTTTAGTTTAAGTGCAAGAGATAGCAGGGATATGGGTAGGAGGTCGGAGGGAGAGTTTTCTGCAGAGGTAGATTCATCATTAGCAGATATGGTAGGAGTGTCTGGAGCTTGGGGTAAAAGTTCTAAACTGGTGGTCTCAAGAGTAGACTGTACAGATGATGGGGCTGATGGGGAGTAGGCAGCCAGTGTCACCTGGGGTCCATCAGGGGTATCTGGGTATTGACCCCAACGCATGGTCTGGGGTCCACCTCCTATGCAAACATCATTCGATGGGAACTCTGACAGGTTGGCATTATTTTTAAGCCAAGTTGTGAACCATCTGGAATTATATTCCAATTGCTACCCTTTGCAGTCGTCTATTATAGTTGCTGTAATGGCAGTGTTAACAGGTGACACTGCTGATTGGGTGGCAGAGTTGCACAGTATGCATGTGAAGGAATTGATCGATGTTGGATTGTTTTTGGATGTACTTAGGGTTCAGTTTGAAGATAGATCGAGGATCCATCAGTTTGAAGAAGCATTGATGTCATTAAGGCAGGAGGGGAGACCTGCTGTAGAATATGTGAGAGAGTTTTGAAAGTCGGCAACTAGGTTGCGCACCTGGCCTGAAAGATTATTGATTAGGGAGTTTAGATCTGGCTTAGACAAGGGATTGAGGCAAGCTTGTCTTTATAGAGGGGTCCCTCAGAAACTGGGGGAATGGTATAAAATGGTTGTAGAGTTGGATGTTGGGTTACGTGAATTTCGTCCTACACTCAAAGGCCCCAAAAGGCAGAAGATGGGAGCATTAAATCCTGTAACAGCACGGGGAAAGACAGGAGAAGAGGGCAAAGGTAATGGTAGAGGAAGGGTGCCACTGAGATGTTTTTGATGTCAAGGATTTGGACATTGTGCGGTAGAGTGTCCATCTATAGACACAGATTATAGAAAACAAGTGGCTCAGGTTCCTGGCAGCACTAGTAGTAATGTACAAGGTAGTGGTATGGCACATGGGGCAAGACAAGGTTTGGCTAGCTCTGAAAGGTCTCAATGTGTGTCACAAAAGGCAGATACAGATGTACTATCCAGTGGTCATGAGAAGAAGACACATGATGGCCACCCACCCAAAGTAGTCTCGGGGCTATATGATAGCGGAGAGGACAGTCTGGAGGATGATGATTTGGTGGTTTTGGGTTTAGTGTGGTTAGATAAATGGAAGCCCACAATATGGTGGGAGGATGGTTTCCAGAAGTTACGCATTGTAGTTGTCCCTATGCACATAAAATAGAGAAGCTGTAACAGCTGTGGTTGACTTAGAGCCACCACCTTGCCCAGATGTGTATAAAGATTTATCAGATGTATTTAGTGAAAAGGAATGTGAAGCATTACCACCATATAGAGCAACGGATTGCACAATTGATTTGATTCCTGGGGCAAAGTTTCTGAAACCACGCATGTATGCAGTGACTCCAAAGGAGATGGATGAAATGAGAAAATACATCGAAAAGAATCTGGCTCATGGGTTCATCCAACCAGGGAGATCACATATAGCTGCCCCTGTTTTGTTTCGCAAGAAATAGGATGGCGGGTTACTTTTATGTGTGCACTTTCGTGGGCTCAATGCCATTTGTGTAGACAATGTATACCCCCTCCCTTTAATCAATGATTTGTTAGCAACATTAGCAACCGGCCGTTATTTCACTAAATTGGATTTGCGTGAAGCCTACTACTGCATTCGGATCAGAGAGGGGGATGAGTGGGAGACTACTTTCAATTGTCCCCTTGGGAGTTTCCATTTTAATGTTATGCCATTTGGGCTGCAGGGAGCACCCGCCATTTTTATGCAACTTATAAATGAAGTATTGCAAGAACATTTATATCATGGCATTCTGGTATACTTGGATGATATCCTGATCTATACTGAAACAATGGAAGAAGATGTGGCCTTGGTGCGAACTGTTCTGAAAAAATTACTTGAGGCTAAGTTGTATGTGAAACTTTCAAAGTGTGAGTTCCATGGCACATCGTTGGATTAGCTGGGGTACAGAATATCAAAGGATTAGCAATGGATCCCAATAAAGTAAAAGCAGTGGTCGATTGGAAAGCCCCGAAAACAAGAAAGCAGTTACAAAGTTTTCTAGGCTTCGCGAACTTTTACAGGCAGTTTATTCCTAAATTTGCACAAATTGTGTTACCACTGACAGAATTATTAAAGATGAAACACCAATCACCAAAACCAAAGCCTAGCCAACCTATTGTATGGTCAATAGAATGTCAGCAAGCATTCGACAGTTTAAAAGCCTTATTTTCTCAAGAGCCCATTTTAAAACATCCCGATACTAATAAGAGTTTTATAGTACAAGCTGATGCAAGGATGTTGCTGTAGGAGCTGTTCTACTGCAATATAACATGGAAGGACAATTACAACCATGCGCCTATACATCATGAAAATTTACACCTGCAGAAAGAAGGTGGGCTATTTGGGAGAAAGAGGTGTTTGCTGTAAAATGGGCACTTAGTACATATTGACCTCTTCTAGAAGGATTAAAAGAAAAATTCGAAGTATGGACAGACCATAAAAACAAATTCATGTACTGTGCATACATGAGATAAGCCAGAAGGACTTACAAGATGCTACAAAAAAGGATGTCTGAATTAAAAACAATAAGTCTGCTTGCTTCTATAAAGATGGGTTGGCTTGGAAAGGAGACAAAATATATGTTCCGTCGGTCTGTCGAAAAAGGGTGTTAGTCCAATGTCATGATGTTAGACAGGCCGGGCACTTTGGATTTCTGAAAACCTTGCATTTGGCAGGGGGCAGTTCTGGTGGCCCCATATGAGATCAGAAATTGAACAATACATTAAAGAATGTCATGTCTGTGCTACTGCAAAACCAAGGGTCGGAAAACCTTTGAGGCTATTACAAACTGTCTCAGATCCCAACTGGCCATGGCAAGACATAGCCATGGACTTTATTGTAGAATTGCCGATCAGTAAAGGATACACTGTAATAGGACTATCATAGACTTGTTTTCAAAACAAGCCCATTTCATACCCTGTAAAGGTTTACCCTCAGCAACAAAATTAGCAGGCCTATTCATATGACATATATACCAGCTGCATGGGACACCCAGAAGAATAATTTTGGATGGGGGCTTGCAATTCACTGCACAATTTTGGAGAGCATTTGTGCATTTCTTAGGGTCCTCTCAAGGTCTTAGCTCCACATATCATCCTAGCACTAATGGTGCTGCTGAAAGAGCCAATGCGATGATTGAGAGATATCTATGGTTATATGTGTCTTATCAACAGCGAGAATGGGCTGATCTACTTCTGTTCATTGAAGTAGCATATAACAATGCCATACATGAAAGAACAGGGAGTCGCCCATTCCAAATAGTAAATGGGATAGAATGTATTCCAATACCAGACTTGCAATTTGAAGACAAGCATCCTATCAGTGCTAAAATGTGGTCTAAAAAACCACAAGGTAGTTGGGAAAAAGTAAAAAAAAACCCTCGACAGAACAGCACAAGAATACAAACAATGGGCAAACAAGCAGAGAAGAGAGCATAAACCATTCCAAATTGGTGATTATGTTTACCTGTCAACCAAATATATAAAATTAAACCTAAATAGTAGGAAACTAGGGCCAAAATATATTGGACCTTTCCAGGTCACTAAAGTGATTAATCCCATCACTTTACAACTTAAATTACCACCACGATTACTCCGAATACATCCTGTGTTTCACATTAGTTTACTGAAGCCTGTAGAACACAATAGTGTACCCCAGATTGAGGAACCTGTTACATCTGGGGACTCTACCCATGCTGAAACGGACAAAATCATAGATTCCCGAATACGCAGGAAGGTCTTACAATATCTAATAAGATGGAAGGGATATCCTGAAACAGAGGCAACATGGGTGAAAGTATCAGACGTGTGTGCAAACTGACTTCTAAGGCAGTTTCATGCCAAGTATCCAGATAAGCCTGGACCACAGTAGTAATGTAAGTATTTATATAATTTGTATTGTTTTATAGACTAGATCCTGGTAGAGGGGGCCACCTGTCATGACCACGCAACACAAGTGACCAATGGGGCTCCGATGATGGTATCAATCTGGAAGGGTGGTGATTCCGATGCACCAGAAAAGATCCTGGAGAGTACACATGAAGAGTGTATTGATGGGAGCCATTTTGTTCCGGACATGTTGATGTGAATGTGGCTAATGGTGGATTAATTAAGCTATGGGGATTAACCACAATGACTATGATTGGATAATGAGGGGTAATAACAGATAATACTGGGTAATAATGGGAAGTATTTAAAAATACAGGGTTCTGTTAAACTCAGTTTAGAGCTGACTTTATTTTTATTGCTTGACTGTGTTCTTAGTGTCCTTGCATGAGAAGGAATTAAAAACTTTTGTTTTCCAAACACTGAAGAGCTTTGGTTTTCCTTGATTCACGCATTTGACCCAAAGGGTTGAGATACTGGTAGATAAGAATATGTCAGATCTGTCTATAAGATATGGTAAAAAAAACAAGAAGGTGGCTACAAAATTCTAATAAAAGCTCTACCAGTTTGTTATTGTGTCTAAATTTATGATGTATATAAAAATAGCTGACCTGTGGTGACATTGTTATGGCTGCCATCTTGACTGCTTTGACTGTATTCTGCAGATACTCCTGGAACATGCTGTAAGAATTTATATTCTAGTCATATTGTGGAGATGATGAAGTCCCTTAACTAATTTTCTGTGTTATCACAGAATGTCTAGGAAAAGGATTTACAGGTGAGGATGACCACATATTACATAGCACATCCATCTCTGTTATTGATTAAAGTAATCCTTTTTTTAGGTTTTAGGACCAGCATGAAAAAAACAAAAACAAAGTGGTTTTGAGTTGCATTAAGTTTAATGTTGATTTTTTAAAAGTAGCCACTCCTTGTATCGGATTGACACAGAGGCCTGAAAAAAGACCAGTAGGTACTTTTCTGACTAGTACAAAGGTACATCGAGCTTCACTGCCCAATTTCAGGCCTTCTTGATTTTTTCAACATTATGGAAGTTCCTAAGATCATTTTGATAATAGTATAAAGTAGCTGGGAATATGGTTGGCTATATGTATAAATATGTGGCTTATAAACACCAATACAAGAGTTACTTTGATAATTTTGAAAAACTGTGGAAAACTCAGGAAAATTTGAGAACCATTTTTCTGAATCCAAGTCTTGTACTGATCTTGAGGGGAGGAATAATACCCCTCCCTCCCTCCCTCCCTCCCTCTCTCTCTCTCTCTTTCTTTTTTTCTGTTGCATCATTGCCTGCCACTATATTTTCCTTTTCCCCCTCCCCTCTGTCTAAAACAGGCCACTCCACTTTTCTTTCCTAGGCTGATCTCTCTTCCCACCTTGGGATTTCAGAAACTGAAAATAATCAACTTGCTTGGAGGACAAAAAATTCTACAGTACATAACAGTGGTTTGCTCAGATCAATGTAGGTGTAAGTGATGCTGCTTCTGCTACTCTTAAGTAAAAGCAGCAACAGCCATCACTGAGTTCCAAACAAGTCTGAATAAGAGAAAGTCCTGCTGAGCCACTGACTGAAGTTGGTTTTCTCTCCCCAAACACTCCATAGCAGAATTTACACTTCTGAAAAGGCTTTGTACTGTTGAAGTAGCTGGTCAGTGAATAAAGAAAAGAGACCAGAAGAAAACCATTTGAAAACCACCCTTTGCACAGGGTTGGGAAATATGCTATTATCATTGAACTGATCACCCAGTGGAGTGGGATTTAGGGGGCAATCTCTCTCCCCCCCCATTGTCTGGAGGCACTCTAAAAGTGGCTATAGCAATAAAGGAGGGAGAAATAGATAGATGCAGCACATTTATCTTTCCAATTACTGAAGAGTAATTGCTTAATGGCTCCATGGCTTAAATTTTACAGCTATTTTCTTTAAGTGCTTGTGAAAAGGTCAGTATCTAAGGTCATGTTTTTTAAAAAAGTGAACTGCAGAGTTTAAGAAACTGTGAGCTGCTAAAATTGCTAGGAGAGGGAGAATAAGATGCTGGGTTTGTACTGATTTGGGAAAAGGTATAGTTTTATTGGATAATCAATCCCCAGTTCCAAGAAAGGTAGTTATAGGTGTATTCCACTGATAACAGAAGGACCTAACTCAATACTTTTCAGGGAGGCCTCAGATGTTTTATGAATGTTTATACGGTAAGTAAGATTTATAAGTTTACTCCTTTGTACTGATGAGACTGAAGTTCTATTTGCAACTAACTTTTATTTCATTGAGGAGGTTTTAATGTGGCTCTTTTATTATGAAGCGTTCAACAGAAAGGGCATGGCTTACTTGAAAACTCTAGACAGAGAGGCCTGAGCCATGAGCTGGGCAACAAATAAATTTGATAAAGAAATAAATAAATCAAAATTGGGCATTATTTTCTAGGCTCCTTTCTGAATAGCTTTCCTCTCCTATAACAGCAATCTGAATATTTTGGTTGACCAGTAGTAGCAAATACATAGATCTGGATGAGTTTTGAGGAAAGAATGAAATTTGACATTGATGGAATCTTGGTTCTTTTCCAATTCTATGATTTTTATGCTTTGCTGAGTGGAAATTGTTCCTTCAGAAAAGTAATGAAAAGAATCCACTTTAAAAAAAAGTAAGTTAGAATTACAATTAGAAGTAAGTTATGCTGTTTGAAACACTGTTCAAATTCTTTGAAAAAGGTATTTCATAAAGAGAAGTGAGTCTGCATACACATTCATGCATCAGGCTGGAAAAAAGCCAACAATTCAAAACGGCACTCATTTGAGCTCTACCTGGTCCCATTACTAAATGATAAATAATGTTCCATTCAATACTCTCAAACTGGATTCTGTCTTATATGATATCTATATGTGGAAGATTCAAGGAATGACGCAGAATGAAGAAGAAGAAGGTGAAGAAGGTGAAGAAGGTGAAGAAGAAGAAGAAGAGAAGAAGAAGAAGAAGAAGAAGAAGAAGAAGAAGAAGAAGAAGAAGAAGAAGAAGAAGAAGAAGAAGAAGAAGAAGAAGAAGAAGAAGAAGAAGAAGAAGAAGAAGAAGAAGAATGATGTTCTTTTGAAAGGAAGTCATAGCAGAAAAAGACATCTATGCCAATTTCCAACTGAGGTGATTATTTAAAAGTGCTTGCTTCTTATGCTTGCTTCAAAAACCTCTTAAACAATAAATTTGGTTTGTGACCTAATGTAATCATATAGAAACTGGGTCGAACAAAACAGATTGAGTGAAAATGATCAATCTAAGATGTAGTTTTTCAAACAAGTAGAACTCAACTTGTATCTAAGGGCAGAAATACACCAATATTAAATGTATTCTTGCTTCTATTGTGCAGTGTGACTTAAAATAAAAATTACCTTTGAGGCAAATACAGTAATTAATGGGATCATAACAGCATCTTTGTCTCTTTTGTCTCCTGTGTCATTCCCAAGTAAAATACTTTCTTTGGAATTATTATTTGCTTTGAGACAAAATATGCCATCTAGACTCATTAGTTCTTGAATCAAATTTTCATCCAAAGGAAATGTTATTTTCCCCAATAGATATTTATTTAAAATGTTAATATTTTTTAAAAAACGCCAACAGGATGAACGTTGAGAACTTCTTTTTAATAATGATTTTCAGCTGTGAAAGTGATTTTCATTGAAAACTCCTACAGAGCAGTAGTGGGATTCAATTTTTTTTACTACCGGTTCTGTGGACGTGGCTTGGTGGGCGTGGCTTGGTGGGCATGGCAGGGGAAGGATACTGTAAAAACTCCATTCCCTCCCCACTCCTGGGGGAACGCTACTGCAAAATCCCATTCCCTCCCCACTCCACTAACCTGCTTTCCAGCTCTGTTCTCCTGTGCAGGGCAACAAAAGAAGACCCAGCCGATCAGTTGGGATTCGGGAGGCAGAGAATAGATGGGGTTGGTGGGGCCAGTCAGAGGTGGTTTTTGCCAGTTCTCCGAACTGCTCAAAATTTTTGCTACCAGTTCTCTAGAACTGGTCAGAACCTGCTGAATACAACCTCTGCCTCCAAGCCATCAGAAATCATTGTAGAAGATACTTGTGAGATGAGTATGGGGATCCTCAGGTCAGACCCCTGTCCACAATCTAAGAAGCAGTTTTCCAACCAAACCAATGCAATCATATAGCAGCTTAACTGGATATGATAAAAATCATAGCTACAGTGCATACAGAGGACAGGAGATGAGTCAACTTATCCTACTACTGTGAGACAGATGTAATTTAACCTGTTATTTATTTGCCATGTATATGATAAGAGTGTGCCAAACATGTAGATTCAACCCAAAACTGCCCACAATACTTAGAGTTGCTTCCAAAAACTCTTAATGTTGCAGGCTGGGGAGATTACTAAATACAGTATAAGGAATAATAGTTCAATGCCATCAAATTTAGGTCCCTCCCCAATGCTTCTTGCTGCAGCTGCCAAAAAAGTCAACACGATGGCTGGATCAAAAAAGGCATAGTGTCAAGATCAAGGGAAGTGCCACTCTATACTTCACTGGTGAAGCCCCATTTGGAATACTGTGTCTAGGTTTGGTCACCACAATACAAAAGAGATTTGGAGGTTCTAGAAAGAGTGCAGAGAAAAGCAACAAAGGGGTGTGGAGGCTAAATCCTATGAAGGGTGGTTAAAGGAACTAGGTATTTTAGCTTAAAGCAAAGAGTGGAAGCTCATCAGAGGGAGGTCCAAACTGGAAATTAGGAGGCATTTCCTGATAATGAGAACTATTAAGAAATGAAACAGCTTGCTTTGCAGTATTACGGGAGCACCCGGTTTTCAGGAAAAGATTGGGCAACTATTTATTCAAGATGGTGCAAGGACTCTTGCCTTGGGTAGAGGGTTGGATTAGATGGTTCCAAGGTCCCTTGCAACCATACAATTCTCTGATTCCATAGTGCTCTCTGGCATGCCATTCAAAGCTCAAATGATGCCCTCAGCCTAAAACAATAAGTTTGCACCACATTATAGTGTGACCTGTTCTAGTTTCTTATTCTATTGTTGCATCCTTTTATAGTTGGGATTCCAGGCTATTAGGTAAATTGAACCTAATTTTTTTAGATCAGCAAGATGTTTATTTACAGGACAAGCAATATCTACTGAAATGTTCTACTCTGCACAGCTGTTAAAGATATATGAGCCCTATCCAATTTTACAATTGGTCACACTGCCAACAGGCAAAGAAATCAAATGTATTATTTTATCACATTATATGTTTTGCTTCATTTAACTTTTTATATTGCAGCGTATGATGCTTTTGGAAATCCTTATTGGAAAATAGGCCAGCATTTTAGTGTCCTTTTACATATGCTTGTGGGATTCATTTAGGGCCTTGCTTTTTTGCTTGTCTCAATAATATTTTCATCAAGCTTGAAATGTAGAAGTGGCTTGTTTGCAGTTTTTTTTAAAAGAGAGGGATCATGCTAAGAAATTAATTACACACCTGAAAACAAAATCTGGCTGTTAAAATGCATATTAGGAACAAATTGTGTATTCCAAATTAGAGCATTCTCAGCTTGACTAAGTAGCCTGAGATCATAGAAAAACAGCTGAAGTTGAGGAGGAGGGATTTAGAGAGATGTGGCACCCAGCATCTTAAGGAGAGCCACTTGTTTCCAGCTGGCAACAAACCTATTGTAGTCAAAAGGCAACTGGTCTTCTAAAGAGCAACTCTTATCTGTTTACATTGAGCAGCACATCTTAAAGAACAGGAAAGGAAAAGCTGAAGGTTTCTTCTAATGTCAATGTATAGAAGACAGATGGTATGACATTGTTTTAAACTTGCTAGGCATTTGAGGGAAAGGCATAGGAAAACAGTGCAGAAATGCTTAAACAGCTACATACTGACTTTCCTGCAGTTCAGATTCCTCGCAGCTTAGTTTATTTAAAAGGGATTGTTCGAGAAATGGCTTACATACCTATGCACAACCTCTAATAAAAAAATCTAAAAGTTCTCTACTGCCACATTTAGCATCGTATGCAAACAAAGGGTATTGAATGATATCATTGTTTACAAGAATTCTGGGAGTTGAAATCCATATATCTTAAAGTTGCTGAGGTTGAGATACACTGTTTTAGAGGAAGATGTCAGTAGGTTTACTTTAAAGATGGGGAACCTGTGACTCTCCAGGTGTTGCTCTTCTATAGTTTCTAGCTTTTTAAAATTATTGGTCAGTTCGGCTGGATAACTGGAATGCCATCCTGGCAAATTTGGGGGGCTTCTTCAACTCACAGAAACATGGAAGAAACCACAGAATTAAAAACAATATTAATGCCTACGTGATGAAATAGTGCCAATTCCAAACTGTAGAGCAGCTTCTCTCAAACTGATGTCATTCAGATTTGTTGGGAAAACAATCATCAGAATCACCAACCATCCTGGCCAAGATCATGCTGGCTAGGAATTCAAGGGCTGGCTTACTCTAACACCTTTAAATTTGTCTTAACAATGCACATATTGCTTATCTCCCCTTCCCTTCACCAAATACCGAACAAAGGTATAACCAAGAAATGTAAATGGATCAAAATAATCACATTAAGATGATTAGATATTTACAAAGGAAAATACTTCTCACCATTCATAATTAAGCTGGGGAATTCATGACCACAAGATCTGGTGATGTCACTAACTTGAATATTTTAAAAAGGGACTGATAAATTCATGGAAGACCTATCTAAGAAAGGAGATAGGTCTTGAGAGTCAGTGTTATATTGGCATGTACAGTTACATGGGAACAAAAGTGAAAAGGAATATTGAAATCTGATCTTCTAAATATTTAGCATCCTTGTTCAGTTGATAGGAAGTTGAGAGTTATAGAAAAAGCAGAAATGAGGAAGGAAACTTGAGTGTGAAGAGAGATGATCTTTTTTTTTTAAAGATATGTCTTCACACTAGATTTTTAAATTGGGTTCTGTAGAATCTAGGTCAGGGGTGTTAAACCTGGATTGTCATGGTGGCGTCATGTGACGTATCATGACTTTTTCCCCTTCACTAAACCGGGTGTGGGTGTGGACTGCACATGATGCATACGACCCATGGACTGTGAGTTTGATAGCCCTGATCTAGGTTCTACAAGAACTTCATGGGAGCTCTGTGAGGGACTGAAGGCAACAAAATACAATTGACTTGAACCATCCATTTTTCTTTTTATCACTACAACTTTGGCTCTTAAGCAAGGATTCTGGATTTCCTTTTAATTAACAGTGACCCGAAAACGTTTGAAAAACACTACTCTAGGCAATCTTGCTGCTTGGTATTTCTGGAATCTGGAATCAGAATACATCTGTCATATATCAGGAAAATTGATCTGAGCAGAATGCATACAGGAGCAACAGTAACCTTTTAAAAAAAAAGAAAAGAAAAAGAAAAACAGCTTAGGAAGGGAGAATGGGAAGATAGAACACAATAAAATGTCTACCAATATTTTTTCTCTTAAATTTTTTAAAGATTGGATTATCCAGCAGATACAGAGTAAAATATTATACAATATGCAACAGTGGAATCAGTTTTTGCTTTGAAGCACTGTTTGTAGAGTTCCCAGACTCATCTGCCTGACTATTGTGGGAAGCTCAATGGTAGATATTGGTCTTGCCCAAAAGGTTTCTACTTGTGTTTTTGTTTGACCCTAAGAACTAAGAAAGTTATGTTTTACACTCCTAAGCCAATAAGATTACTCTTAAATATGTTAAAGAAACAGCAACAACAGCTAAAAAAAGTAGCTTCAAAAGTAGCTTTTGCTGCAAAACCGATATGACAGTCCTGGTGACACGGAAGATACCTTTTACTTACATAAGCTAGGAAGAGTTGTCTTGCTAAAGCAAATTAAATCAGACCAAAGGTTCGGATGCCAGTTCGTTGAGATGGGGGATGCTTGTAAAACCCTAGTAGGTTTTATATAAAACATAGTAGGTTTTATATTGATTGCAGGGTAGGATAAATCACTCTTGCATTAGTAGCTTCGGCTCTTCCTTTACGTGGCAGGTTTTCTTGCCTTCCTTTCTCAATGCTGCTCCCTTGTACTTTGTGTGGGAGTTCTCAGAATAATTTGCCAAGAAACAAGCAGGTGTCCAAGATTTCTGCAGCAGGAAATAAATCTATTCATATTTTTTCTCTTTTATGTTGAAGTGGGCAGAACAATCTGCTTCCCTTCTATATGGTACTTATACATTCCTTGGATCTATACTGGAGGTGCACACTTGCAAATGGTATGGACTTGTGAGGGTTCTTGATTGAAGATAGCCAGTGTAGTTTCACAATTAGCTCAGATTATTGATGTCTTTTGTGATATTGATGACATAGTAGTCTCCATATTTCTATAATATGACTATTTTTACACAGAAGATTGGTTGGGTAGTGTATATCTTTATTATGGTCATTAAGATGACACTATGCTTCCTAACAGATTGAAATAGGGAGCAGTAGGAACAGCATGCTACTCAAATGGAGAATCATAACTGCAGGCAAGAGTACGTATCATTAGAATAGCATTAAATCATTTCACATTTTTTATCTTATTGTACCATATTTCTTAAATAACCAGTACAAAATGGTAAATGAAAATTAAAAACATTAAGATAGCTCATCTACTCTCTCAGAAAGTAGCGTTATTGTAGCGTTAAGATAAATTCTAAGGCAGGGGTGTCAAACTCGCTTGTCACAGTGTCATCACATGACGTATTGCGACTTTTCCTCCTTCACTAACCTGGGCATGGACATGGCCAGCATGTGACACACCCAGCCTGTGGGCCACAAGTTTGACACCCTGTTCTAATGGATCTAAGTATCATATATATATATATATATATATATATATATATATATATATATATACACACACAAGTATCTGTTCAATTCAGATTGAACAGATAATAATATATATTCAGAAAATATCCTGACTTTGATGCTACATAGACAGTAGAGGAGACATGATTCCCATCTAAACAAATTTTGTTTTATATATGGCATAATTACTTGCCTTTGATCTCTACATAGTATTGTATCTAATTTCTAAACTAGTGAGAACTATTTTGTTTTTTTTAATTTTTAAAAAAACCTGAAGTCTCCTAATGGAAGTCATGTGAAAAAGACTGGAGGTTGTGTGCATAAATTTACATATAACCCAGGAAGCTGCAGCAGTTGGAAAACAAATATATTTTTTGCCAACTAGAAGGAGTTTACCAACAGAAATAAGGAAGTTAACTTGGGGGGTCGTAGATATAGTTACATGGGATATAACTGGAGTAGTTAGAAGCAGAGAAAATAGAATGACTTTTAGTTATGAAAGGAAAGGATAGAATTAGAAAACAGTGTGGAATTTAGCACTGATGATGTTATCTAGTTCGGGTAATGAAACATCTGCAAGAAACCAACCAAATTCACAGAACACCAAGGTCCCCTCATTTCAAAAGCTACAAATACTCTCCTTCTTCAGTGTGGAATGCACGAAGAAATCAGAATTAGGGACCTGTGAAAAGAAAGAGCTTTGTCCTATAAAGTAGGAAGGGGGAAAATTAGACAAATTATGAAAGTCATAAAAAAATACTTGTGAAGCTGTGGTGCAAGGGTTAGACATATATATGACACACACACACACACACACACACAGAGAGAGAGAGAGAGAGAGAGAGAGAGAGAGAGAGAGAGAGAGAGAGAGAGAAATGAGAAATAGGGGAGCAAAGTCTGGGAAAAAGAAAAAGGAAACTGCTAAACTTAATAGGAAGCAATCTGGAAGATAAAGGGAATATGACACTCAGAAAAAGACCATTTATGAGTAGGTGATAAAAGGAAGAAAGCACATGTCTTTCCCCCTGCAGCACTGTGCTCTGCTGGGACCCTTCTTCCTGCATCTACAAGGGGTGTGTGTAAGCTTGTGTATATAAGGGATGCAGATCATTTGGCAGTTCAAGCCAATATAGCTAGAAGGACTGGGAAGTCTGATTAGCAAAGGAATATTCTGGTGATGGGAAGAGGCATTCCTTGATGCTGAGAGGTAGATCATCAGGCTGAATGGAAGATCTAAGAGAAATGAAACAGCCAAGGGGAGAGGGATACAATCTAAAATGCATGTGATTGTACAAAGGTTGCTGTGGCTGTGACTATCTTTACTATAGGAGTTGGGAGAGTTTGTTTGTTTAACTATAAATGGGGCTTTTGAAATGGCTGATATCTCTAAAGAGTCTGCTTAGTCTGTTACGTAAATGTTTACATATTTGCACTGCAAAAAGTCAAGTCAATAGATTTCCACTAGCTCCTTACTATTTTTCATTTTTTTCCCAAATGTCCATTCATTGGTTCGCAAATTATTCCTGCAAACATCACATTATATTGACGTTCCTGCCCCTATATTTTGTTTCATTTTTTTGATGCCTCAGCTCGATTCTGTGAAATAGAAAAAAATAATATTACCTACAATTCCTACCTGTTTCCAGAGTACACAACAGCAATTATGAAACAACAAATGAGCTCTTCCATAACACAGAACAAAGATAGTTTGAGCTTTTCCAGGTACAACTAATTGGCTTGTCCCTTTTCTCTCAAATATAATTTATGATCATCTATGAAAAAAAAAACACCAATATGCATTTCACTATCTTAAACCTGGAGGGATCAAATCAGTAAGAAACAGCAGAGATACCCTTCTTGATACAAGATGAATTACTTCTCTTGCCTAGAAGTGTATGCACCCAGTTTGTGGGGAGCTGAAGACCTATTCTCTGAATTTGGAGGAGAAAACATTTTTACTTTTGCAAAGAGGCTTTTTTGCTCTTCCAAAAATAAGAATTTTATGCTGTCTTAAAAGCTTCTCTTTTTTCCTCCTGTTCAATCATGTCTGCTTCTCAGAGGCTCCCTGGACACTTCCCTGCAGTTTTCTTGGCAAACTTTTTTCAGAAATGATATGCCATTTCCTCCTTCCTAGGACTGAGAGAAAGTAACTGGCCCAAGGTTACCCAATTCCCTTTGTGGTTAAGGTGGGACCAGTACTCAGAGTCTCCTGATTTCTAGCCCGATGCTTTAACCACTACACCAAACTCAGGCGGCTAATAATGAAACTTAGAGTCCCAGGTAACACTTCAAGAAACCAAAGGATTATAAGGAGAGGAGAGAATTGTACCACTGAACAGTGTGACAGTTGGCTCAAAAATGAGATGGGATTCTGTCTCAAACATCAACACTGATAAATATGAGCCATATGGATGAGCTCTCTCTGATCATTGCTAATAAGGTCTTCCCAAGGTAATTTCTGAAGAATGAAACCAACCTGAGCAATACGTGAGACTCCAAATGTTGCTGGCTTGCAACTCCCCCCTCCCACTAATGGAAGCATTTGATAGAAGTTGTAGTTCAACAACAGCTGGAACACCATCTGTAGCTCACTCAGCAAGCAGACAAAGAGAGCTAAACAAGACTCTCCCTGGAGTGTTCATCAGGAAAGAGAAAAGTGAGTAATGAAGTGGTGTATCCTGAGAAATGGTATGCTAAAATATGAAACTGTATGTTAAACTATATAAAAAGATCATCTGACTAGCTGCTGATTGCAAAGGGGAACTGTATATTGCTCTCAGGTGAATAGGTGACTCTTGAATAAAGAGAAGCTGTAAGAGGATTACTTACTTCAAAGTGGCAAACATAAATCATGGTCCTGCCTATTTTCCTGACAACAACAACCTCATGAGGTGGGTTGAGAGAGGAGGATTGACCCAAAGTCACCCAGCTGTTTCCATACCCAAGGCAAGATAAGAACTTGCCATCCCTTGGTTTTTAGGCTAGCACCTTGCAAGGAAGTGAACTTACTCAGTGAGGACAGTTGGGAGTTTGCTGGGAAATTTACAAAAAAGTCTCTAACAAACCCTATCAGCCAGAGATCTTCTTGGTAGATAGACAGCTATTTAAATTGGCTTAATAAATATTTCCCCTCTCATCCATCTAGCCAGTTTGTCCAGTTGCCAAGAAGCGGGGTATACATCTCAATAGAGCCTTCACTCTGGTATCATCTTACCAAGGAAAGTGAATCTAGATCAAGGTGACATAGCAAGAAAATAGTATTTTCCATGGGAAAATAAAACAAGTTCTGCTATGCAAACATCCTGATTGCATTGATAG